>NC_043005.1:40228520-40291020 GCF_006345805.1 Octopus sinensis
GAGGGTAAGGGTAAAGATTAGAAATAAAAAATACAGTATAAAATAAGAAATAAGAACTCTCGCCCCTCCATCTTCACCTCTATATATGTATTTATTTATTTACATTACCTCAACATCCAATTTTCCTCATTCTACATTGAGAAAAGAAAGAGATGGACGCTTCAATTCTATGCTGCTGCCGCATTATGTCGTACGGGAATGAGAGGATTTGCATCCCCAACCAAGAATTTTTGATGTAACACATGTCCTTGTGGAAGCTGTTGTGCGCGGCTGAAGAAGGCCACAGACATACATTATGCATTGTTATAAATCTGTCTAATAAAGGCCCGAAACATATGTACCGCTGAATCCTTCGCATCATGTTTTTATTTTATTTTGATCAATTTACTCCACCACCTACACCACCAAACGGTATACACAGGTGCTTATAATTATCAAGTACTCACCCCGAATTTCTATATGTATATATATATATATATATAATATATATTATATATATTATATATATGTGTGTGTGTGCGTATATGTATATGTATATATATATATATAATATATATATATATATATATATATATATATATATATATGTATATGTATATATATATGTATATGTTTGTATGGGTATATATATGTATATGTGTGTGTAGGCATGTATGTGTATGTGTATATGTATGTGTGTATATGTATGGACTTGTAGGTTTTTTATATATGTAGATACATATGTGTGCGTGTAGGTGCGTAGATATGCGTATGTGTATGTCTCTGTATATATGTATGTATATACAGGGATATATTTAGATGTATGTGTATGTATATGATTGGTGTCAGTATATATGTGTATGTATATGTAGGTATATGCGTATGTGTATGCGTGTATGTGTGGTTGTATGTATATATATGTATATATATGTATATATATATATATATTATATATATATATATATATATATATATATATATATATATATGTGTGTATATATAAGGACTTGTAGATCTCTGTATGTGTATATATGTATGTATGTGTATGTGTGTAGATATGTATTTGTATGTACGTGTACGCATTTGTATGTACGTGCATGTATGTAGATATATATATATGTGTAGGTATGTATATGTAGGTATGCTTTTATGTACACGTGTATGCGCGCATGTGTGCATATATGTATTTATAAGCATATGCGTGTACATATGCGGGTAGATGTTCATGTGTGTTTATGTGTACTGAAGTCCTCTATATATGTGGTTTTGTGTGTACATAGTTATGTATACGTTTATGCGATAGTAGGTACATTTATGTATGTATGAATATGTGTACCTGCGTGTGTATATGTATGTACAGACATGTATACATGTATATGTATGTTTATATGCGCCTGTGTAGAGAGAGATACATACATAAGTATGAGTGGATGATAAGGAAATGAGCGAGAGAACATATGTGTTTGTGTATGTGTATGAGTGTGAAGGAAGGAAGAGGAGCGGTAAATAGATTCCATTCAGGCCGGCTAGTACCCCGGGGAGCGGCTAGTCCAGCGTCACTAAATGTGTGTTGGCGAGTGGGCAGGTCATATATCACACCTTCTAGGACTCTGAAGAGGTCAAAATAAAAATAAAAATAAAAATAAAATAAAATAAGGGAGAAAAAATGTGTGTGTATATATGTGCATGTATGCATGTATGTGTGTGTATATATGATATATGTATATATGTTATATATATATATATATTATATATAATATATATTGTATGTGTATATATATGTGTGTATGTGTATATGCGTGTGTATATGCATGTGTATATGTATGTGTGTCTGTGTATGGGTGTGTATATCCTTTATATATATATATATATATATATAAGCAATAGTCTTCCTATTTACCTAAAACTCTATTCTATTATTCTATTTTTTCATTTATCTACTTTATCACTGATTCTTTTGACCACTCCCCTAAGAAAGACAGTTTGTGCCCTGCCTACCCCAAAAAGTCCCCCACCACCACCCCATCAAATCTGCCTAAATGTATAAATGCCAAAACTATTCTTGACGCCAAGCTTCCTGATGATTTCATTTGAATGAAACAGTTCTAGTCCTGTAGAAGCTCCTTCTATAAAATAAATAAATAAATATATATATTATATATATATATATATAATATATATATATATATATATATATATATATATATATATTATATAATAAGTGTAGGTGGTATACGAGTGGGTATATATTATAAAGAAGTTTGAAAACACCACTATATAAGATAAATTTTAATTTCTTTAGAAATGTTACATGTTTCGGTTCTGCTATTGCTATTTCAGCCACTGGTCATTTTCCCCAACTTTAGTCAACACATGAGATAGCTATTATGCTTCCTCCTCACAAAAACCACTACGTGGATTCTGTTGAGACTAGTAAGAAACAATTATGAACTTTTTTTTATTACACTTAACTTTTTAAAATATTTTTGAAAAGGTTCGTTTTTTCAAGAAGAATTAAAATTTATCTTATATAGTGGCGTTTTCAAACTTCTTTTTATTAATAAACAAATATATATATATATATATATATATTCTTTGATTTGAAAAATAACAGGATTGACAATGATAATAGGAATAGAACGGAATTTCCAAATGAGAAAAACAATTATAACCTAAAAACATACAGAAATCCACCGTTTAACTCGGCTCTCGCGAACTTTTAAAAAGATTCTATGAACATGGCTAAACAAATAAAAGTTTTCCAGATACACAAATCCCTTTCAGAAAATCATCTCCAGATTTGCACATCCTATCTGATAAGACCGGGAATATTTATACTGTACCGGCGAGCCTTTATAATGACTTAATCTTGAAAGAGCTGTAGTGATACTATAACGGTGCGCGCGCGCGCACCGTTCATTTTCTATTTCGCGCGTGTTGGTGCCTTCACTAAGGCACAGAAAGGAAGGGCCCTCTCGCGCATGCGCGAACCACCGGAAGCACGACCCTGGCGAGGCAAGGGGGTCGTAGAACGTTTGACCGCTGGCAGCAGCAGCGGCGACTTGGGACGGCAGCGATTGAACGCGACGGTCACGCATATTTTCTCTCCGTTCGAACTTGCTTCTAGCAGTCCTTACCAAAAGGCCTTTAACCAAATTGTTGCAGACCAACATCGTCTCCATTGTTCGACGCCATCTTGAACCCGTTCTGTTTTTGCGGCTGAATATTGTAAATATTACAATCGATTAACTTTCAGCCTTGCGCGCCCAGAACCAAGGACATCAGATAACACACTTATTGTTACTGTTACCAAGAAAGAGATAAAGTAGTTATATATATTTTACGTCTGCGTCTTGTTGTTTCTGACGGGCAGAGATTCTGGATTATTAAAGCAACGGCTAGTGATTGCTTTCTTGTACCCCGAAAGTACAAGATAAGATATTCACTCACACCAAGTTCGTTACAGTGGTGACCCCGACGTGATTCTGGTCTAAAACCAGAAATCACTGAACAACAAAAAAATCCAGTTTTTCTGCGAAGTCGGAACACGATTAACTCTACGCATTCATCTTTCGACGATTTGTTTCCGGCCACCACAAACAGTTGTAGAAGGAGCCTCTTTCTTATTCTACAGCCATGATGACGGACGCCATCATCTATTCGATGCCTTTTCTCCACCTTCGTCATCATCATCGTCGTCTTTCTACTTCACGTCGTCGTTATCTTCGTCGCCATCATCACTAAGAACGATGTTGTCCCAAGTCCACTACAGTCGCCTTCCACCACCACCGTCGCCTTTCAACACCGTCGACCTCCACCAAGATGTACATAGCAACTCGCGGAAGTTTGGTCCACTTGCCGTTTGTGCATTAGCACACCAAGAATTCACAGCCCAGCACTATCTACGAGATTTCTTCTGTTCCAGTTAACCTGTCACAGCATTGAAGCCACAACCGCTACACGATATGTGTTCAATCGGCATCTGCATTTGTGATCTCAACATTCTGTTACAGAACGAACTGCTAGTGCATCAGGCTATTACAGACTGGTAATTAACTCTTGTCTGAAATAGCACAGAGACATTTTTCTATGCGCTGTTTTTTTGTATTTTGCTCGCATTCACCTTGTATGTATTTTTCTGTCGCACACACGTACACACACATAAATGCTCTCTCTCACATACATACGTCACACATGCTTTTCTCGCTTGTTTTTTCCATGCTAAATTTGCCTTTTGTGGACACCCCTCATTTCTATAGACCCTAGCGGTCACGTATACATAGAGAGGGTTGTTTGTCCATTATAACGCGCCAGCATGTCATACTTTTGTTCCTGTGCGAACGAGGCATATAATCGCTCAACCACTGGCATATTCTTGCTGTTTTTTGGTCTGGCAAGCACTATTGCATTTCATGCGCCTTTTGCTTCGCACGTGTATTGCCTTGTTTTTTTGCAACACGTTTGCGTTAGCCTAATTCTTTTCCCGACTCATAGAATGTCGGATGTTCACATGCGCTGCGCCTATTATGGGCGTAATTATTTTCCCTGTTAGACCACTGTTGGTCACGTAATAACAGAAAATTATCTGTGTCGCGCATCACACCAGCATGTTTGCACTTTTGCCTTTTGTGTTACTAGCGAGCTTCTGTCAATTCCATTTCCTCTCCTGCAGCAATTGATTTAACTGCTATTTCGCAGGATCAACTACCTTTAGAGAAGTTGGATTTTAATTTCGCCTAGGTTCAATAACTGTGAGTTCTGCCTTTTCTTCCCGCTCCCTTCAGCGGAAGGTTCTATACTTTGTGACGTATACACTTTCATGCATGCACTCTTGATTTTTGCTCATTGAGTATTTTTCTCTTTTTCCTTTAGTAAATTTCTTGTGTATGTTATAAATTTTGCCATTATATTATTGTGTGCTATTTGTTATCTGGTGTCCACCTTGAGTTTTGCAGTCACTACAATAAGTTCCTTTCGTGCGTACGCACTGGAGGGGAGCCTTGTAGTGATACTATAACGGTGCGCGCGCGCGCACCGTCCATTTTCTATTTCGCGCGTGTTGGTGCCTTCACCAAGGCACAGAAAGGAAGGGCCCTCTCGCGCATGCGCGAACCACCGGAAGCACGACCCTGGCGAGGCAAGGGGGTCGTAGAACGTTTGACCGCTGGCAGCAGCAGCGGCGACTTGGGACGGCAGCGATTGAACGCGACGGTCACGCATATTTTCTCTCCGTTCGAACTTGCTTCTAGCAGTCCTTACCAAAAGGCCTTTAACCAAATTGTTGCAGACCAACATCGTCTCCATTGTTCGACGCCATCTTGAACCCGTTCTGTTTTTGCGGCTGAATATTGTAAATATTACAATCGATTAACTTTCAGCCTTGCGCGCCCAGAACCAAGGACATCAGATAACACACTTATTGTTACTGTTACCAAGAAAGAGAATAAAGTAGTTATATATATTTTACGTCTGCGTCTTGTTGTTTCTGACGGGCAGAGATTCTGGATTATTAAAGCAACGGCTAGTGATTGCTTTCTTGTACCCCGAAAGTACAAGATAAGATATTCACTCACACCAAGTTCGTTACAGAGCTTAATTTTCTGGATATAAATGTGTAAACAAGAATGTTTTGGATGATAATAATATTCATCTGGATATCAGCTCTAGTTTGGGCTTGCTGGATAGAACCCAACCTTATGCTCCCAAAACTCCCCATTGTTTTTTGAAGAACGATAAGCCTGATTTTTTTTATCAAATCCTTCGATTAGATTAATCTGCCCAACCAAGTCCGATTTGGTCAGAATCAGTAAGTATATTATTGATCGGATTATTTCCATCGTTAGGTTCAGTTTCCCCCCATGGAACTTTACCGGGGATGTCATTTTATGGTTTGACTCTCTTACTGATAAGCCTAATTTATACTTTATCCAATTCGATATTTCGAATTATTACAACTCCACTTCCCCTATATTGCTAAATAAGGCTTTGATTTTCGCTCAGAAATATGCAAATATCCATAGTTCGGATATTGATGTCATTTTAGCGGCAAGGGAGACCCGCATTTCCTTCAACGAGCGTAATTGGAGGAGGGCTGATTCCACCAATTTCTTTGATACTATGGGGTCCTCAGATTCAACACAGGTGACCGATTTAGTGGGCCTATATCTCCTTTCGCAGATTAGGGATAGTTTTCCTCTCCTTACCGGGGAATTATATAGGGACGATGCACTTCTAGCTGCACGTGGCCAGTCTAAAACTGCGTTGAATAGACTGAAGAACGCTTTGAGAAGTTTCTTAAAAGATTTTTTTAAATCTTAACATTATTTTTGATGTTAACTCCGGAGTGGTGAATTTCTTGGATGTGACTTTGAATTTGGATACTGGTTTATATTACCCATTTCGTAAGCCAAATAAATCCATTTCATATATCAATGTCTCCTCAAATCATCTGAAATCTACTATTGATAGCATCATTACTGCCATTTCGATCAGAATCTCCAATTTGTCCGCAAACGAAGAGATTTTTTATCAACATGCACAAGTATATAACAACGCTCTAAAGTTGAGCGGCTTCAAAACTAAAATCTCACATATACCTAACACGAGACTTAAGAACAAGCTGGCTGGTCTAGCACTTGACCATGTCATAGAAAGTCTTGAGAAACGCAATGCATTAATTGATTACTACAAATGTAGGCCATCCGCTAGATACTTATATAGAGATTTTAGGAATAGATACTGGAAGCGAAATAGTAGTCGTGAGGAGATAAGAAAGACTAAGAGTTTACGTTCAAGAATACAGGAAGTTATCTGGTTTGCTCCCCACCTTTTCTCTTAGAGTAAGAAATCTGCACAAGACAAAAAGCAAATGGAAACAGAAAAGAAGTCCTCAAATGTGCCACCCTGTACAAACCTTTTTTTCCTATGACATAAAAATTAAATGAATTAAAAGAGAAGCAAAATTTTAATAAAGGCTAATTTCATCAGTGTATTTTTGATGACATAATTCCTCACAAAACTGAATTTTACAATTTCTTGTATTCCGCACAAAATAAAAAGCAAAAGGAAACAAATATTGCATCTTAAGCAATGTACACAAATATGCTATGTTAATTTGTTCAGGGCCACTGAATAAATTTGAAATTTGCTTGCCCCAGTTGTTGTCATTGTAGGACACATTTTGCATGCATGCACGTTCACACACGCGCACACACACACACACACACACACACGTACACACACACACACGTACACACACACACGTACACACACCACACACGCACACGGGACTAAACCGACTTTATCAATTTACTTACATTACATATATAAGACCTTTTAACACGCAGATGTCCAATTTCGTTCAAATTCATACATGGGTACTACCGTTACAAAAACAGTTTGTAAAAAGCTTTCTAGGAAAAGCATCCACAGCTTCGGAAAACATTCATTGAATATCTGTCCAAAAAATGAAAGAAAAATTTTCAGTCTTTGTTTTCTCTTTATATGCATAATATGTATGCATATTTTGTGTGTCTAACCCAAGAGGTTTTATTTGTTTATTTGTATCATTATCTCTTTTTCTCTCCCCCCCTCTCTCTCTTTCTCTCTCTCTCTCTCTCTCTCCTCTCTCTCTCTCTCTCTCTCTATATATATATATATATATATATATATATATATATATATATAACGGGAAGCTTTATGAAAAATACAAAAGACGAAGGCAGGTGGAAAACAAACGAACAATTGTATTAGTATGGCGCTCAGGAAATATAAATAAAACAAGTCTTTAACGTTTCGAGCCTACGCTCTTCAACAGAAAGATACACAGAGAGAGAAAAAAAACACAGAAAGAAGGAGAGAAAAAAATGCGTGCAGTAGCTAACGAATCAACATGGTGATCTGATTTCGGCCAGAGGTCAAAGATCAAACATGAGACGCGAGAGCGAAATAAGGGGAGATAATAGGGTTGATAAAAGGGTTGAGGGACCAGCTAAAAGTGCGTGGAGGGGTCTGGATGTGTGTATGTATAGGGTTGTGGTATGTATTAGTATGTATAAGGGTGTGTGTGTGTGTGTGTGTGGTGTGTGTGTGTGTGTGTATGAGAGAGTATTAGTGCGTAAGATTGGTCTGGACGTGCGTATGTATGGGGTTGGTGTATGTATTAGTATGTATTAGTATGTATTAGTACGTATTGGTATGTATAGGTGTGTGTATGTGTGTGTGAGAGAGTATAAGTGCGTATGCGGGGTCTGGACGTATGTATGTATAGGGTTGGTGTAAGTATTAGTATGTACTAGTATGTATTAGTACGTATTAGTATGTATTAGTTGGTGTGTGTATTAGTATGGCACATCATATGTGATGTGATGTGTAAAGTCATGTGGTGTAGTGAGGAGAAGAGGGGGAGGGGGAGAAGAGGGGGGAGAGAAGGGGAGGATGGATCAAAACAGTTTGATTCAAACTTCTTGGTACTCCGAGTTTCAAAGCATGATGGTAATCTTTAGCCGTTGGAACTATGAATGAGAGCTCAGTTGGAGAAAGTCAGTGGTTATTACCGGACGGTGGCCAGCAACTAGTCGAGAAAGCTCTGCGTGCTTTATCTTCGATTCTATGGCAACAGTCCGGATACTTATTGATCACACCTCATATGTGTGTGTATGTGCTTATGCATCTGTGTGTGTGCCTGTATTAATGCGAGTTCATATATGTGAGCATAGGTGTACATGCGCACATACACACACACACACACGCGCACACGGACACACACAAGTATATATGAGTGTATACGTGTGTGCGCGCGCGTATCCGCGCATATATACATATGTATATATATACATATATGTATGTATATATATTTTATATATCTTTATATATAAAAGAGAGGTTGTGTGCTGTCTGTCTCCTACGATTTAGATTCCTAACTACTCCCACATTTTGCGGTGCAGTTTAGCCAAAACCGGGTATCTTATAGTCGTGATTCATATCGAGCCCTTCTGGATATTAGCGCGCGTCTACGATGAGTCTACGATTTAAAAAAAAATTTACCATCAATTTTCCCCATTTTTAATGCATTTTTGGCATATATAAAGGGAAGTAACTCTCTAAAAATTTATTATTAAATCTCAGAACGTAAAAAGCTACAGTAACACCCCCCCCCCTTTGTGGTTAGCCATATTGAGATGGCTATTATACTTTACATCTCTAAAAATGCTTATATAGTTATTTCCCTTACAAACCCGAGCAACGCCGGGCGATACTGCTAGTATAATATAATATATAATATATATATATATATAATATATATATATATATATATACATATATATATACATACATACACACATAACACACACACGAATATATATGCGTACGTGTGTATGCATACTAGTATGTATATATGTGTGCATGCATACGGTGTGCGGATGTACACGCACACGTATGTATATGTGCTGGTGTGTGCATTGCATCCATGCGTGTGTGTGCATGTACACATAGGCGTACACACATACATGCATATATACATATATATACATACACACTCATACACACACATACACACACACACGCATATATATATATATATATATATATATATATATATATACATAGATATATACATATACATACAAACATATATACACATAATATACACACACACACTTACATACGCACCCACGCACTCAGGGTGCCCATCCACTCGTGCGCGTACGCATGTGCGCGCATGTATATATACACGTGTCGTTATGTACAAGGGGTGAGACTATGCGGGTGGACAGGCATGAACAAGCGTTAGAGATTGGTGATTGTTGGTCCTGCACATGGGAGGTGGGGGGGGGGGGGGTAGTTGGTGCCGGTGACCTTGGTGCAGGCGGTACAGGGGAACACTTGGTACTAAGGCGGTATATCCAGGTTGTCGGTGGCCAGTGGCTTGAAATTTATTAGAAAAGCATACTTCTAGTGACAGAAATAGGATAGATCGTATTTCTTGTTGATACTGCGGGTTGATGGAGGATGTGTAGTTTTTCGCGGAAGCAGAGCTGGAAATTGGGGTTGCCAGGTAAATATGGTGGAGCCATGTCGACGATAGTCTACCTGATGCTGGGTGTTTCCTCTCGGAGGTCGTGAAGTCTCCAGAGAAAGCACGACAGGGCAGTAGACTTTTCTCTATCCCTGGATCTGAGTGAATGCATGTGTTAGGAGTATCTTCCCTTGAAGTCATTGGCTGTCATACCCGTATAGTGCCTAGTGATACCATCGGATGGTGTGAGGGTGGCCTTGGGCAGGATCCTCCTAAGAGAAGGTGGTGGGGTTTCGGAAGTTGCCGGTTAGGGTTGGGGGTTGTGTGTGTGTCTGTTGATTGTGCGATGCTAGATGCGATGTTGTCTAAGTGGGAGTGGCTCACCTTGACATTATGGGGGTTGAAGAGTTTGTAAGACATATGGCCTCTGGGGAATGTTTATTAATTAACGACAGGAAACCCCTAGCTACGTTGGTAGAAACTTCTAGGTTAAATAGGGGTGGGGGTTAAACCAAATAATTTTACTTTTCTTAATCCTAATTCTCTTGGGGTGAGGTGAGGGGGTTTGGAGTTCGTCCACATACGTGAGCTTGTCAGAAAGACTGCTCCTAGCCAAAGCATTAAAAATCTCCCTGTTGGCTGAGAATGTAGATACCTGTTTGTTAATGTCTGAAAACAGGTTTCTAATTACAGCGGGGATGGGGTGGTTTGAGTTCTTGTGGATGTATATCGTTTCCTCCTTAGCCTTCCTATACGGGTAGTACTTGCCCGTGTTCAGGTATCAGGTTACATTCAAGAAATCGACCGTAGTCAGGTTGGTTGTAATTGTTATGGACAGGCCGAGCTCTTTGAATATTTTTAACAAGCCCTTCTTGAACCTGTTCATGGCGTGGCCGTTCAGCTGACTTGAGATTGCCAGACCGCCATCCCTTTAGAGGGCCGACCTAGGTGGATGGGTTTCCCTTGTTGGTATCCAAAATGTATAACTCGACGGGGTCGGCGATTTCAGCCCCGTCAAAGTTCCCCATAGAGACATCGAGCAGTAGATCGCCTTCTTTCTCCACCCAAAAGGAATCGTCGTGGACTTTCTGGCATTCATGATGATTCTGATGTCAAGGTCACATGCTGGTAAGTTGCTCGGCAAAAGTTAGGGCCTTCGGTGGGACGGACTTAAATATGGAAGGGTAGAAGTCAACAATGTTCAACTGGGTGAATTTGCATGCTGATTTATTCCCGATATGCGGAACCAGTCGATCACAGCTGCACTGGAGTTCCATTGAGTCAACCCTGTAGTCCTTCTGATGTCGGAGTTGATAGCATCGAGAATATGTTGCTAACGATATCTATTTCGCTTTTAAATGGATTGATCAGCTTGCATTTGGAATTGGAGAGGAAATTAGGCTTATGGTCCATATAAATACACACACACACACACACACACACACACACACACACACACACACACACACATACACACACACACACACACGCACACAATAAATATATTTTAAAAATTAAGGATAAAATCTACTTTAGATTTCATCAGGTAGTTAGCGTGGCGTTTTCTTCTGGCGCGTAGGCGACTTGTATACGTACTCGTTTGCCCTTGATATATATATATATATATATACCGGAGTAAACACATAAATGTGAAACAAGGTGAAAAAAAGAGTACTCACATACCAGGGGTAGAGTAATATGCTTTATTTCAAAGCAGCAGAAATTCAACAAAACCTGTTACTCTGAGTTTCACGTTCCCGTTCGTCGGACAGTTTTTGCTAAAAACTGTCCGACGAACGGGAACGTGAAACTCAGAGTAACAGGTTTGTTGAATTTCTGCTGCTTTGAAATAAAGTATATATATATATATATATATATATATATATATATGCATGTAGTTATGTGTATATCAATGAAAAGGAATTTCTCTGCACTCAGTATCACGTATGCGACAAAACTCTTCTAGCTCTCGCTTTGTACTCTTTCCTAACGTTTTCTAGCTCAAAACCACGTGCATCCTTAAATTTGGATGGAATAAAAGAAGCAATATTATGTACTACATTATAAAGAGGGCCATGCTTAAATCGAGCCGTCTTTATAAAATTCAGGATACGTCGAAAGGTAGCTCAAAGGAATCGTCGTGGACTTTCTGGCATTCATGATGATTCTGATGTCAAGGTCACATGCTGGTAAGTTGCTCGGCAAAAGTTAGGGCCTTCGGTGGGACGGACTTAAATATGGAAGGGTAGAAGTCAACAATGTTCAACTGGGTGAATTTGCATGCTGATTTATTCCCGATATGCGGAACCAGTCGATCACAGCTGCACTGGAGTTCCATTGAGTCAACCCTGTAGTCCTTCTGATGTCGGAGTTGATAGCATCGAGAATATGTTGCTAACGATATCTATTTCGCTTTTAAATGGATTGATCAGCTTGCATTTGGAATTGGAGACGAAGAAGCGATAACATTATCGGCAGATGGTGGTGTACCAGAAAATTCCATAATCCTGTTTGCGGATGCGGCGAGTTGTTCAAGGGCCGTATGTTCCACCATAGGAGCTAAAATCGACTGGACATTGTTAACACATCGGACCCTCCAGCTTTTCGTTCTGAGTTCAAGTTCTGCTGAGGTCAACTTTGTCTTTCATCCTTTTGGAGTTGTTAAATAAGTACCAAAGAAACACTTGTGTCAATATAATCGATTATCTCCATCCTCACCACAATTTCAGACTTTATGCCTTTAACGGAAAGAGTTATAATTTCTTCTGACTTTACGTTCTGAGTTCAAATTCTACCTAGCTTAACTACATTTCATCCTTTCGGAGTCGATAAAATAAGTGCCAGCCAAGTACTACAATCGATGTAATTGACTAACTCTTCCTACCGCCAAATTTCAGTCCTTGTGCCTATAGGTGAAAGAATTATTTTCATTGGTTTCAAATTTTGGCACAAGGCCAGCAATTTCGGGGGAGGGGCTAAGTCGATTAAATCAGCGTCAGTGCTCAACTGGTAATTATTCTATTGATCTCAAAAGGATGAAAGGCAAAATCGACCCCAACGATATTTGAACCCAGAACGTAAAGATGGACGAAATACTGCTTAGCATTTTGCCCGGTGTGCTAATGATTCTGATAGCTCTCCGCCTTAAAGGATTATTATTATTATTATTATTGTAACTTGCGCAAAAACAAAGAAAAAGGTTATCGTTAATGCAATTTTAATGTTGATGAATAACTGAATGGTTTTAAAAAATCAGTCTGTGGCCTTTTCAAGGAATGGTAAATCCATTATGTTGCAAACATACCATTTTAGCCAGTTCAAAAACTGGACATTATTCAATAGATATAGATAGAGGATTCTAAGAAGATTCAATAATTCTGGTCTTTTGTTTAAAATTGCAAAAGGTTGTCTTTAGTTGTTATGCTTTTTCCGGAGACAAAGGTCAAGCATCCTGGAACGATTGATGCAGAAGTATGCATGTTCTATTAAAATTGTTTATATTATCATCCTTTAAACTCCAGATATATTTGGAGACTGTGTGGTGACACATCTTTCTGAATGTGTGCGTATGTTGTGAGAATTTTTGTGAAAAGAATTTTCAGTAAGCCCAAGACAAATTTTTCTTTCGTTGACATTTGCAAAAGGAATGCACTCTTATGCATTACACCACTTCTATAACATTTAACTCAAACCTTATATATGTTACAATTGAAAATTGCAATTTTTTCTATATGATTAACTATAATTGTTTCAACTATGAATAATAAACCTCTCCAAGAGCTGCTTCGCCTCACCATTACATATGATTTCCATGCGGTGACTATCATGTACTCAATGTGAGATCATTATCCAATACCTTAATTACAGAAATTTTCTTTCTTCCAAAAGTAGATTTCAGGGCATTTGGCCAGATCACAATAGAACCGAGCAATATTTACGAAGCAGTAATTCCATTCCAGTGGCCTAAGGACTCTATGAGTTTGTGCAAATTGGGCTTCTATTACGCTCAGACATTTCAGAGATAGATTGATGACGTCATCAGAGGTTTACCCTTCGCCTATGCTTACCACGAAGATCTAAGTGTTACAAGCTCAACTAAGGAGAGCTCCTGGAAATCTTCTACTCGACTGGCCACTTAAAAGCAAAGCCAGCCATCTCAGTGTGTATTTGGCGCACCAGCTCTGACTTTTCTTGGTCAAATAGTTGACGAAGACGGTGTCATTTCATTGGAGGATAACTGCAAAAGTTGAGAGATTGTTTTGCCTTCATTAGTTTCTATGTCATTTCATTCCTAATTGTGTCAAAGTTGTACAATTGCTGATTGCTTTGTTCTGGAAGAGAAGGAAAGATCAACCAATCTACCTTTAAAATGAAAGTGATAGAGAACAAAGCTAAGTTTACCTTTCTGGTTTATTCTGCTGCATAAGCATCACTATGCCATCGGACATTGAAGTGAAACATTGAAGTGGGACTGTCAATGCATTCCATCAGACATTGAATTGGGAGGAGTTTTACAATTGCTAGTGTATGAGATCTGTCAGACACTCTCCTATTGAGAGTTACTGACAGCTTGTATCAGCATCACATATCGCAAGGTCGCGTTTTGTGTCATTTACACAGATCATTAATCTTTAAGGTACTCCTTGAAATCTAGACCCGATCACCATTCACCAAAAGAAATTCGATTATATCTCCAACGCCTTAGCATCGCCATCGTCAGCGGTAATGTCACGAGCGTGTTGGCTTGCTTCAATAGGTTCCGTAGAACCTTGTAATATACGACCAACTGAAGCACTGGTATTGAATTGATGTTATTTCTTTCTTTTTCTTCCACCCCACCCCCCTTTATTTTCTTTCTTTCTTCCTCTTTTCTTTTTTTTCTTTTTTTCTTACTTCATTCATTTTTGTGTCTTCGATTTTCGACTTCTATTTTAATGTGGTTCTGAATTATATATGTATCATATATATACGTGTAATTATTAAATCTTATACTTGGTTTTTATAACTAAATCTAGTGTGTCTCCCAACATACAACTGACATCTGACGTATCAAAAGACGTGACAATATTTTTACTGATTTTGACTAGATTACAGCTGATCATAATAATTATGAAAGGCAATGAGTTAAAGTGGAGTGTGCAGTTTGTGTGAACTAAACAAAGTGGCCAATGTGTTTTCTGTAGTCGAAGGGGCAACCAATTTGGTTACCATGCATGGTGGCCAAAATCTACGGTACGCCGCAAACGAAGAAATTCCTCTCCTATAACTCCCCAGTAAGTGCTCTAGCTACAGTGGTGTAGCGAGAGTGTGTGCCGCCCGGGGCGGCCTTTCAGTTTTTCCGCACTCGAGCCCCCACAAAAGATACATATAGCACATTGTATTGAATTTAACGTTGAGTAGTTTCCTTGTCCCGAGATTAAAACCACTATTATTTGATTTCAATACAGCCTATACAGGCTTATAGCTTATAGCAGACCCGACCCATAAAAGTGCCACCAGAGGCGGACCACCTCCTCCGCCCCATTTTAGCTACGCTAGTGATTACTTTACTAAGCTGTATATATTTGATGTGATGTTTCTACCAAACATGAACGCTTTTTTATGTCTCAAATACATCATCAAGTGACTTCCAATGCATTCCATTGTTTGTCACCCACAGGTGCTATATTTACTCTGAAGTTGGTATTGGCATGCATCATTTGGGCTATCATCAACGAGGACATTTAGTAGTGACCTAAGAATTACATCGCATCACTAGCGTATCTTGGTGGGTGGGGGGGATAGAGGAAATCCATCCCGGGCGGCACTTTTAAAGGGGCACCACTTTTGGGTCTGCTGTAGGCAATATGCATTTTTTTTGTGGGGTCCGGGGGCAGAAAACAAAAGGGCTGCCCCGGGAGGTTCGCGAAAATTTTTCCCACGAAAGTTCCGGACCGCAGTAATAAACTTATTTACATACAGCCAATCAGAGCTCACTTTGATCTTGTTGTACACAAACAACTACGCAGAGGCTGCCATGCAGATAACGAAGGATCAGATCCGTTCAGCTCTCGTCTAGGTATAACATGCGTGAATGTGTTAAAAACAACCAATCTGTAGTGGTAAAGGTGTAGCAAAAAATGTTGAGGTAGCAGATGAAATAGGCATGTGGACGATATTAAAGTAAAACAATGGGAAAGCATCGGATTGTGGTTTAAATAATTTATTTAATCGATACTTGCATTAACTTGTATACACCAAAAAGTTCACTATATGACATTACCAACTTGCTTCGAGTTGGTAAAGTAGAAAATAAACAGGGGAAATACTGTGTCGATGTGATGAGGTAGAACCGGGCATGTTTTGTGTCTGTGTGTACGTTGGTCATTCGGTGGTGTCTGTTTATGTTTTGCGTCTGCTACTGTGTTGGGTCGTTCATGCTGAACATGTGGTTCTGTGTCGGCTGCTTGACTGGTGCAAGTTCCTTGCTGGCTGTCTGGTGATGGTTGTTTCTGCCGTCCCTTGACGGATTGCTGTATTTATAATGGTCAGGACAGCTAGAAGGACAGACATACCACAGGAGTAATTTCTACTTATGTAGGTCGCCTCCTGTCCACTTGAGCCTTAAATGACTCGGCTCAGGTTGTAGGTCGAAAAGAAATCCAGCCTTCACTTTTTGACAGGACAAAGAAATTTCTTTCGCGCCTGTTTGTCCCGTAGTGGATCAGACGAGCGAGAATCTTTAGATTCGGTTTCGAATCTTGGCTCGGAAAAAGGAAGTGTTAGTTTTTACAAATCTATTGGTAAAACAGATTCTACCATGTAACCTCAAGACGAAGAACGGTGTTGTAAGATCACCAAGTTAAGGCAGATTTTAGAAGGAGACAAGTAATTAGATAGATTTGCATCTATACCTATAATCGAATTTGTTAGGGCCCCATATGGTAAAGATGTGGACGTGAGAAGTCTGGGTACAGGGTGATGTGCGAGCCACCCTCTCTCTTTACTGTTTTACAAAGTAAACAACAACACAAATAATTACGCAGAGGCAGCCATGGTTGAAACAAGAACGAAAACAACAAGCATTATTAAAAGGGAAAAGAAGCATAGTCATTTCTTATCCAAGTGACCTTATCTTATCGCCCTTTACTTGTTATGCGCTCATAAATTAGTTTGATAGTTGAGCTCTGATCGGCTGTATGCAAATGATTCATAACTGGAAATGGAACTCTCGTGGGAAAAAAAAATGTCGCTGGCGGCATATACTCTAGCTACGCTAGTGGATCGCATATCAGAAAGCAAGCATGCAGTGCTATATCAAGTCACTTTGCTTCAACTAATGTGAAGTTTATGCATAAATACATGTGTCTTGGGGAGCCGATGCCTCTTTCATATCAACATAGTTACCTGCTCAGTCATATCAATAGGTACTCTAGATGGTCCAGTACTGTTTAACGAATTAATACTACTGTTAAGACAGGAGCTAATGCATTCGTACACCTCTAGATTTCAATATACAGCCAGTACACAGCCCACCATTTTTACCTACGAATGAGTGTTGATGACGTTAACCCCAGTGCATAGACCATCTGCTTGATATTCAGCGTTAACGACAAAATCTATATAAAATGGTTATAAAAAAATGGCAGGGGGGGGGGATAAATATATGGGAGATAATTCTTTTCAATTTGAATAAGTTATTTCCCCTGTCAAACTTTATTAGATTATTTTACTTTCTAGTCATGTTAGGCAATTAGGATACAAATCTCTCTCTAGATTGGACAATAGCACGTCCCATTTAACTTCCTTGGTATATATAGTACCTAAAAGCTTATATTTTGCTTGTTGGTGTGGGAGAACTATTTTCTCCACTTTGCTTTGCACCTATGTGTTCATTCACTGCTGTGTTTGTATTTGAGTGTGAATGTGTTTTGTATTTGTGTGCCACCGACTATTTGCTTGACAACTGGTGTTGGTTTGTCAACCATAACTCTATAATCTAGCAGTCTGGCAAAAAGAGACTGATAGAATAATTATTGGGGTCAAGGCAGTGCCCCAGCATGGCCACAGTCTAATGACTGAAAGAAGTAAAAATAAAAAGTAAGACACACATAAATACATACATACATACATGTGTGTGTGTGTGTGCATATATATATATATAATATATATATATATAATATATATATATATACATACATACATATACACATACAATATATATACATATACAATATATATATATATAGATAATGTATATTATGTAATATTTATATTATTATATGATTGAATACCACACATCCATTTCCAAGTAAGTATATATATATACATACATACATACATACATACATACATACGTATATAAACACACACGCACACACACACACACACGTGCGCACACACATGCACACACACACACACACACACACATTAGCATGATTATCTTGTGTTGGTTTATGAATTTTTGATACTCGTAAAATACTGCTTAAATTTCCTGTGTCATTAACTCTCTCCCCTTGATTGCTTTCTGTCTTGTCCCAATTATGCTTGCTCATTCAATCCTCGATTGCATTTAATGCCTTTTTGGGCTTATTAATGATGAAATGCAATAATATTTTGGTTAGGAAACTCTAGTTAGATGTATTTCACAAGGCTTTCTTTGGTTTATATTATAATATTATCTTTACTCTCTTAACTGATGAAACGCTAATCCTACTTGTTGAAAACCATATCACACAAACACACACACACTCACACACACACACACACACACAAACACACACACACACGTACATGCATGCACACACACATACACCCATATATACATATATATATATATACAAATATATATTTGTATGTGTGTATATATGTGTGTATATATATAATATATATATATATATATATTATATATATATATATGTCTGTGTGTGTGTGTGTGTATATATAAATATGCATATATGTGTAGGGAGAGTTCACGAAAAATACAAAAGACAAAGACAGGTGGTGTACAAAACAAACAGATGTATTAGTATAATGCTCAGGAATTGAAAAAGTCTTTTACGTTTCGAGCCTACGCTCTTCTACAGAAAGGGACACAGAAAAAAAACAAAGAGAGAAAAAATGTGTGTAGTGGCTACTGATCTATCATGGCGGCTGCCGGACAGAAGGGTCACAAAGGAGAGTGAAGAAGTAGGGGAGATACACACCTCTATTAATTATTAATAATTAATCTCTTCTGGAAATGTATTACTCTCTTCTTCACTCAAAGTTTTTTTTTT
Organism: Octopus sinensis; assembly: GCF_006345805.1. NCBI lineage: Eukaryota > Metazoa > Mollusca > Cephalopoda > Octopoda > Octopodidae > Octopus > Octopus sinensis. Next base: position 40,247,775 of record NC_043005.1, read on the forward strand.
ATATATCATATAATATATTTGTATTTTACTGCTCAGTTTATACACCACCAACCTGCCCAACTGTTAGTGAAACAACGCCATTTATGTTTTGAAAATAAGTTACCCAATCAAATTCAAATACTTATTCATCAAATTGTATTATATCAAATCATATATTACATGAACCATCATACTTTTATTCCAGTCTTGATCACAACTGTCTGATAAACGGAAATGTGAAACTCAGAGTAACAATATTTTATGATGCTTTTGCAGCTTTAATGAAAAAAAGTATGTATGTATGTATGTGAAGGCGCGTGGCTTAGTGGTTAGAGGCATACGGCTCATGATCGTAAGGTCATGAGTGCAATTCCCAGCAGCGCATTGGGTCCTTGGGCAAGACACTTTATTTCATGTTGCTCCAGTCCACTCAGCTGGCAAAAATGAATAGTACCTGAGTCCACTCAGCTGACAAAAATGAATAGTACCTGTATTTCAAAGGGTCAGCCTTGTCACACTCTGTGTCATGCTGAATCTCTCTGAGAACTACGTTAAGGGTACATGTGTTTGCGGAGGTGCTCAGCCACTTGCACATTAATTTCACGAGCAAGCTGTTCCGTTGATCGTATCAGCTGGGACCTTTGTCGCAACCAATGGAGTACTCCTATGTATGTATGTACAAGTGAGTGGACAAACAAAAGAAAAAGACACACAACACAGTTAGTAGGAGTTACATATATTATTTAAAACAGTTCAATTTGGTTCCATGTATTATTTAACCCTTTTGTTACCAACCTGGCTGAAACCAGCTCTGGCTCTGAGTACAAATGTCTTGTTTTCATAAGTTTTGAATTAAGATTTTCCACCAAACCTTAGTCACAATTTATGTTCCTAATACTAGCTGAATGATAACTATGTTATTTTACTAAATTCTTTGTTATATTTTAAGTAATTGAAAGAAACACTGATCATCTCAAAATACATACAGTATCAAAAGAGTTAAAACAGTTTGAAGAAGTATGGAACCAAATCAAACGGTTTAAATAATATAATTCCTATTAGCTGTGTTGTGTGCCTTTTTCTTTCATTTGTTCACTCATTCTCTCACACACACACACACACACATTATCATTATCATCATCATCATCATTATCATCTTTGTTTAATGTCTGCCTTCCATGCTCGTATGGGTGGGACGGTTTCACAAGAGCCAGCCAGGCAGAAACCTGCCTCAGACTTCTGTAACTGTTTTGGCAGGATTTTTACAGATAGATGCCACATCAAAAATGAAGTATAAATATATATATATATATACATCAACGCATATGTGGTTGATCAAAGACAGGTGGATTCGTTATTTTTTCTCTTTACTTACGGGAATTAAGAGTATTGCTGTCTGGGAGATATCTTATGGTAGAGGAATAGTATTTTAACTGCTATTTCTAAATTTCGGTATGTAGTGAAGCAATTTGCTGAACCCTAATTATAATTATGCTTATAATAATAGAATTTTTGTATAAGGTTATCGATAAAGGTTCTTTTAACATACCGAACTACTTGGTAAAATTACTAATTATTAATTATTATTGAAAATATATACATACATACATACATACAGACAGACAGACAGACAGGCAGGCAGGCAAGCAGGCAGACAGACAGACAGATAGATAGATAGATAGATAGATAGATAGATAGATAGATAGATAGATAGATAGATAGATAGATAGATAGATAGATAGATAGACACACACATCATCATCATTTAATGTCCGTTTTCCATGCTTGCATAGGTTGGACTGTTTGACAGGAGCTGGCCAGCCAGACTTCACTGTCTGTTTTGGCATGGTTTTTATGGCTGGATGCCCTCTTTGATGCCAACAACTGGCTTACAGTATTTGTGTGCGTACCATTAAGATGATTTTTGCAGCAGTATATACAAAATTATACATAGTAATCCCACAACAGTGGGTTATATAATTAATCCACTCAAAACGTTTCAGTAAATACAATTGCAAGCAAGCAGAGATGTAGAGTTGTTAGGGCTCTTTAGTCAAGTCAAAGAAATTGCTATCTCTCAAGTATTGGTACCATGGTGTTTGGAAGAACCTCCTGCTACGGGAACCAAGCCAAGAAATGAAACTTATGAAAGAGATGTGTCCTCTCACCTGTCCAAGTGAGCCATGCCTCTGAATAAGAGATGACTCAAACTGTTGTGATCTGTGCAAGCCATGGCATTATGGAAAACAGAAGTAAAGCAACGATGATGATGATAATGATGTCTGTTTTTTTCCGTCCTTGTTTTTGTATACATTTGCTGCGTTCTTCCAAGGAATCTAATGTTCTTAGCTTAGTTCTTCCTTGGGGCTGGCCAGATTGGAGCAATCTCAAGAATAATCAGTTGAAATTGCGAGGATAATCTGGTGCTTGACTGAGGATAGAAAACTTCAAATGACCCATCCTTGTTTTCTTTGTATCGTCTATCTGATGTTTTGTTGTCCCTTTCTGTATCTCCTAGCTGGCTGGATGTTTTGCGTTCTTGTCCCATTTTGTATTTTATATATATATATATATATATATATATATATATATATATATATATATAAACAACTTATAAGTGAGGGCTAAAGAAGATTATTCCAAAGCCAATATACTGATTTTCCACATATAATCCACTTGCTATAGAAATTGAACTGAAGTCGGGCAAACTAACCGTTAGAATACTTAAATTTCGTTATCTCTATATTGAATCATTTTCGGAATTAATCTCATAAAGGATTCATTCTTCATCGGTAGAGCTTACAAGAGAATATAATTAAGATACTCACATGCGCCCATGGAAAAAGCTGAAGCAAAGAACATAAGTACATTTAAGTACCTCAGTTATATCTAAAAATAAAAATTCTTTGGTCAGTCTCAGAACAACACATACACACACACACATGGAAATATATGTACATATATGTGTGTGTGTGTGTGTGCGCGTCATCATCATCATCATTACCACCACCATCATCATCATCATCATCATTTAGCATCAGCTTTCCATGCTGGCATGGGTTAGACAGTTTGACTGGAACTGGTAAGCTGGAGAACTGCATCAAGTTCCAGAAACCACACTAAATCAGACTGGAACTTGGTGCAGCTCTCCAGTTTACCAATTCCAGTCAAACTGTCTAACCCAGGCCAGCATGGAAAGCAGACACTAAATGATGATGATGATAACACACAAACACACAGACACACACACACACACACACACACACACACAAACATATGTGTGTATGTATGTATGTGTAGATAACAGTAGTTACAGGATCTGCCAGAGTTTAAGTGCATCAACACATGACGTCAGACTGCTTAGGCATCGAGTTCCCAGTGACGTAAAAATAGCCATTACATGTCACACGTTGGTCATGTACTGCAGGTTTGTCGACAAGGTAGGTACCAAAGCTGAAATAAACCTTAGATGTGACTCAGCACTTGACTGTTGTGATCTTTAATCAAGATTTTATCTACGGTTTAAATCTATGTGTATATATTTATTTCTTAAAAATTTTTTATTTTTATCTAGTTTCAGCTCACAAGCTGTGGCCATGCTGGGGCACCGCCATTTATATATATCTTTTTACGTTTTTATTCTTTTACTTGTTTCAGTTATTTGTCAGCAGCCATGCTGGAGCACCACCTTGAAGGATTTTAGTCAAACAAATTGACCCCAGGACTTATTTTTCGTAAGCCTAGTACTTATTTTACCAGTCTTCTTTGTCAAACTGCCAAGTTACAGAGATGTAAACACACCAACACTGGTTGTCAAGCGTTGATGGGGGGAACAAATGCAGACACAGAGACAAGTCACACACACACACATATATGATAGGCTTCTTTCAGTTTCCATCTACCAAATTCATTCACAAGGTTTTCGTCGGCCTGAAACTATAGTGGAAGACACTTGCCCAAGGTGCCATGCAGTGGTCCTGAACCTGGAACCATGTGGTTATAATTGTTTTTTAAAAATAAATAGACATAATATAAAGTCTAAAAGTTGATGAATACCACCTCTTGATCCCGTCCATTTTCTTATTGCTGTACATGTATATATATATATGTGTGTGTGTGTGTGTTTGTGTGTGTGTTTGTGTATATATATATATGTGTGTGTGTGTGTTTGTGTATGTTTGTCCCCCCTCACCACCATCACTTGACACCTGACGTTGGTGTGTTTACGTCCCCGTAACTTAGCGGTTTGGCAAAAGAGAACAATAAAATAAGTACTAGGCTTACAAAGAACAAGTCCTGAGGTCAATCTGTTCAACTAAAGATGGTGCTCCAGCATGGCTGTAGTCAAATGACTGAAACAAATAAAAGAATAAAAAAATAAACGAACATATATATATGAAAGGTATTGGTATCCAGAAGACCCATTAGCCAGTACAATACACACATATGTCTATAGAAACTTGACCATTATTTTATATCTTAGTATTCTCTTCCATTTCCAGGTTTACTACTTACTTTAGAACATCCGTCCATACCTTTTTTTGTACCCATCCCTTAGTGCCATCCTAACATATCACTTATCCTCATACTCCTCACACACATTCATTCCTTACATTCTTATCTCTTCCTCTCCCTCCCCTTTTCCTCTCCGATCTCCCCTCATGATATCTTGACTACCAACTAACACTCCTTTTTTCACTTTTTCACTTTCACTTTTTCATTTGTTCTTTTTTTTTTTTCTCACTTTCTCTTCTTGTTTTCATTTTTTCTTCTTCTTTCTTTCCTTTTTCTTTTCTCACCTTTTCTTTTCGACCTTTCTCCTTATTTTAACATACACCTATATTCTCCCCTCTTTATCTATTATTACCACTACATTCTCAAAGTTTCATTCACACCACAAGACCCTTTTGAATGGGCAGTACATGGAATGTACATCTCCACACTTTCCGTTTGTAATGACAAAATATGAATTCCTATTGGAATTTACATACCATGGACATGAAGCATTTCTACACACCACTTTCCTTGGATAATGGAACTGTAACTATAACATCTTTTATATTTTTATTTCTACTTTCATTTTCCTATTTCCCTCTATACTCCTCATTTCCATCTTTTTCCAAAATAACTCCTTATATTGAACTCTAATAATTCCCTCTATTTAACCATTTCACATCGTCTCTGATGAAGAGATATCCCTAATATCCCAGAAACAGCTGTAAGACTATCCTTCACTTTATAAATGTCCTGAAAATTGCACACAGACTTGACTTTGCTGTCTCATTTTATTTAACACACACATACACATATGTGCATTTTCCTGTGTGTGTGTTGATGTATGTTGATTTATCTATCTATCTATTTATCTGTCTGTCTCCCGCTGTTCCCACACTCTCTCTTTATATGTATATACTTGCAAAGACCTGTTGAGGCAAGTGAAATCGTTGTCATGGCCAATGACAGTACTGCTTGATTAGCATCCATGCCAGTGGAACATTAGAAGCACCATTTGAGTGTGATTGCTACCAGGGCTTGCCAGAGTCACCTGACTAGCTCCTGTGCTGGTGGCATGTAAAAACACCATTTGAGCATCATCATTGCCAGTGTCGCCGGACTGGCTCCTGTACAGGTGGCACGTAAAAAGCACCATTTGAGCATGGTCAATGCCAGTATCACCTGACTGGCCCTCATGCCGGTGGCATGTAAAAGCACCCACTACACTCTTGGAGTGGTTGGTGTTGGGAAGGGCATCCAGCTGTAGAAACTTTGCCAGATCAGATTGGAGTCTGGTGCAGCCTTCTGGCTTGCCAGCCCTCAGTCAAACCGCCCAAACCATGCCAGCATGGAAAGCAGACATTAAACGACGACGATGATGATGATGATGATGATGATGATGATGATGATGAAAATATCTACATATTAATATGCTAAGACCAAAATGCATTATGTTGTCATGTGATTAGCAGAAGGGAGAGGTAAAAAGAAAGAGTAAAAGAAGGAGGAAGTAAAGAAAGAGAGAAAAAAAGAGTAAGAGAGAAGCATCCATGATGTGAGGTGGGATGAGTATAATACCTATTATGTGGTTAAAGAGTTATTTGAAGGGAGTAATATAGAGAGAGTTAGAAATACAATGTTTAGCAGGAGGAGGATGTTCTGGTGGTGATGTTAAAGAAAGATAAAGAGAGAGAGAGAGAGAGAGAGAGAGAGAGAGGGAGAGATGATGGCAGTGAGTGAATAGTGAAAAGTATCTTTTTCTAAAATTGAACTAAATTTTTTATATTGCCCATCACTTTATGCATGCACATAAGTGCAATAATTAATTGTCTGCTCATTTGAAAATTGATATCAGTTTTTAAAGTGTGGATGACAGACAATGTAGGCTAACAACAGAAAGAATGTGATCATATAGGCCATGATGTAAAGAGAAACAGAGGGTCAAAACATTAGAACAAGTATGGAAGCATCTGTGTGTAGAAGGGAAAATACAAATCAAAGAGTGCTGAGCTAGTATTTACCACAGATAAGTGAAAGTGTTCAAGCTAGAATAGAAAATGTAAATGAGAGAGAATGTAAACAAACTTGTAAACATGCTTGGAAGGTTAGAACATTGATGACATGAATATTCTTTGAAATCAATGTGAAGCCCTTAGATATATAAATGAACTTCAGAATTGCTGAGAGAATGGGGAAGGTGTGCTCCTTCCATTACAACCTATACAGAAAAACTAAAAGGTGTTTTTAAATGGAAATAATTCTGAATATACAATTTATAAAGGAACACTAATTTTTATGGTGCTATATAAACTTACAAACATCTAAAAAAATTTCATATTCACTGTGGAATTTCCACAGGTACTGCTTGTATATATAATTCCAGAATGGAGGGACCTGTGAGTAATTGGTAGAGTGGTCTATTCTGTTCCATTCTACTAGCATTCCTTGCAACCTTGCTCAGCAAATGTATTGATTCTCTCATTCCTCTAAAGCCAATCAACATTACTAGGAGAGCTGGACTAAACACTGTTCTTTTGTTAGGCACTTCAGGTAAAAGCAACATTATGGCTACAGCAGCATCCAGTTGACATAGTGGACATTCCATCCAAACATAGGCAGAATGGAACCAATATAGGAAGAATAATCATGGTTTATAAGTCTTCTCCAATTGACATTCAGAGGGGGTGTCACAAGCCAACTCTGTTGGTGGGAGTAACTTTGCCATTGCACTGATAAACTACTGCTTGTCTCAAGCTAGGTAACTATCAAACAGCAAAGTGCTAATCAAAGACTTCTGTAAAAGCATTTGATTAAGTTGTCATACTGATTACAAGAAACAGGAAAGTGTTGCTAATAACAGCACATCTTGGAGAGCAGTAATTGACAGTGCTGCTATTACTGTAAGATAGGAGAGATATGCAGCTTTCCACTTGAAACAATAAAGAGGAAAGGAAAAATAATGCAAACAAGAAACACTTCACTGTTTTCTGGTTTCCATGCAAGTCTTTTCATCTCAACATTAAAGGAAATCCATGCACATAGCTGCAAAAAGCTGTAACGTTGCAGTTTGGACTATTGATAACAAACATCGTATGTATGTAAGTATGTATGTATGTATGTATGTATGTATGTATGTGTGCGTGTGTGTGTGTGTGTGTGTGTGTGTGTGTGTGTCTGTGTGGGTGTGTGGGTGTGGGTGTGTGTGTGTGTGTGTGTGTGTGTGTGTACTCTTCTGCCTTTAATTATTTAAATTCTTCTGAAGAAGAAGGAGCTGTTTTCTAAACAAAGAAACAAAGCTCCATCATTGGATGTAGATAACAAAAGCAATGTCACATTTTAAACATGAGTAAAGTCTTGCATATTTCTATTGTTCCACTTACAGATTGTATTTGTAATGTGAAAATTAGGTGGTTGATTTCTATTCCTGAAAACCCCAGATTATCCAAATTGTCACTTAGATATTGACTCACAAAAACCAAGTGCACCAATTATTATTGGTATAAATGTGAAATTATAATCTGGATAAGGGAGCTGGAGGTTTCAAAGTAGTTGTCCACAGTTATCCGCTTTCTCTTTGATTTTCAAAGGGATATTCACAACAGCATGACAGCTGATCTCTATGACAGTGCATCCTTTTTATTCTCTCTCCCAAATGACAATATCTGGCCTGTTATGTTTAAACTTCACTGATGCTTTGATAGGAATGTTCCACCAGTATTCCTTGTGTTGATGTTTGTGTATGTGTTCAGTAATAGGGAGACTCTCTGTATTTATTCTACAACAGTCTTTTTTCTCAATTGTTTCTATATTGTTTTTGTGACAATGTCATGTTGCATAGGGAGTTAGTACCTTGATGATATTTCTAGACAGCTGCTAATCACATGTCTGATGTCTTCCACAAAAATATGATACCATCTATATTTTCGGTTGCATCTTGGAGCTCCCAGGGTTTCACTGTCCTTTTGTTTATTAGGAATTTTGTAGTAATCTCCTGTTCCTAAATTGCAAATGCATAGCCTTTGAAGTGTGATGTGATATAGTAGCCACGAGTCCAAGAGAGGCTGCACTTCATGTTGATATTACTGTTGTCTTCAAGTGTTTGGGAAGCACACCCATGAATAGTCTTTCTTTGGAATGCTAAGTGCTTCACATTCAGGTCTCCCTTGAGGTATATTAGTCCTGGCTGTTTTGGGATCATCAGGAAGGAAATGCTTCCTGTGGAGCTCACTGCAAACATGTAGGATATTGTTTTCTTCCATTTTCAGCACTGAGGAGCTTGCTGCCAACGTGTAGGACATCATTCTCTTCCCTTTCCAACACTAAGTTAACCTGCTTATTTTTGAGACTGTTGTTTAGTAAATGCTATCTGGAAGAGACTATTTGACATTCAAAGGCTGTCTGCCCTCATCTCAACCCTCTACCACATTTGTTTCTTCTTAGGTAGAAGATATCGACATCATCATTTCTGTGGAGATTTCCAGTTGATGTCAGAATATTGTGGGTTTTAACATCTATGGATTGGATTTCCTCTTCAGAACAATCAAGTATCCCAAATGTTGGAATTAGCACTGGTACTGAAAATGCATTGTGGGTTACTGCCTTGTATGTATGTATGTATGTATACACACACACATTTATATATATCATGGGATATCACAGTATTAATCGGACTATTGGATGGATGTTATTACATATTGCTGGTCAGCTTTTGAATGATACTATCACACTGGCTAGGCAAGTAGGCTAACTTTCCCCCTAACCAGAAAGCTATTTAATCACAGCGTTAACCATTTACAGCTGAGTGGACTGTAGCAACATGAAATGGAGTGTTTTGCTCAAAAACACAATGTGCTGCTCAGTCCAGGAATTGAACTCACAATCTAGAGATCAAGAGTGGGAACAAACTTTATATAAGTTGTTTAAAAAAAAAACTAGACAGAAACAGAAAAAGAAATGACTTCAGAAAACTGTTTTCCTCAACTTATGGGGTTACTTATATACAGACATTTTTCAAACAATATTATAACCCAAAACAATAAATTGCCTCCTCAGAAGGAAATGGAAAGAGGAATGACTCATTAATCATATGAAACTTATGATTCCTTTCCTCTAAATATCTATCATTACCTGAGGTAAGCACACCTATCCTATTACTCAATTTCTTTAATCAACAAAGCTGAGAAAGAGACAGTCCTATTTTTTTTGTTGACTCAGTAACTAATAGTTACAGACACATTCCATTAATATGTAACTATTAGTTACTGAGTCAACAAAAAAATAGGACTCTCTTTCTCATATAAATATGTGTGTGTATATGTATGTATATGCATATATATTTATGTCTGTGTCTTTGTTTGTCCTCCTGCCATTGCTTGACAACTGTTGTTGGTATGTTTGTGTTCCTGTAATATAGCAGTTTGGTAATGAGACCAAAAGAATAAGTACTAGGCTTACAAAAATAAGTACTGGGGTCGAATTCTTTGACTAAAACCCTTTAAGACAGCGCTCCAGCATGGCCACAGTCAAATGACTGAAACATGTAAAAAAAATAAAAGTAAAAGAAAAAATAAACAAAAAGATGATACTTGCCCAATAGGAAATATATAGTAAGAGTTGTACTTTTGCTAGGTTTCTAACTAAAGCTGGTCATGGTTCCCATCTCAAACAGTATTCGCATTAAAGTTAGTGATACTTATTTTATCAAAAACGGGCACCTGTAAATGGTCGATTTACTTGCTAGAAATAGCATCCAAATCTTCCTCAAATTATACTCTAAAAACAAAGTCTGCTTTGAGTCTACTGAATCATGTGGCCAGAACTTATCCAGATTCTCAAAGTGTTTAGGTTAAGAGTCTTAGACTCCCTCTTGGCCAAGACAAGTTAACACCTGCCAGATATCACAAGCTTAATACTCAGATATCACTATTACTCATTTTCAGTTAAGAGCACAAAAGCAATGTGAAATAAAGTACTGTGTTCATAGACACAAGACATCATTCTGTCCATGAACCAAACCCATGACAACAATCAAAAGCCCAACACCTAAGCACAAAGCTCTTTCATCACTTCCGTCCTACTATTTTCTAAGCAAACAAAAAGAACACATTACTTAATGTAATCCTAGATACATGGTATCTAAGAACAGACTTGATGGTTATGGCTGAAATGTCTTTCATCATAGGTCTTCTTAAGCTGGCAGTTCCTGGAACTACACAACCAATAAATCAACTGGGAAATGAAGAGAGGTCTACTTGGACTATATCTATGGATATGAGATTACTTCCTATGATATGAGTAAGAATTTGTATCTAACTTTGACACTTCTATTATCGTTTTATATTACTGCCTCTAAAGTTAAGATAGATAACAAGTCAATGCAGCATTTCTAGGTAATAACCAAACCTTCTAAATATAACAGCTAATCATCATCATCATGATCATTAAAGCAGTGTGCTGGCAGAATTGTTACTGTGCTGGACAAAATGTTTAGCCGTATCTCGAGGAAGAATAGTGGGTTGTATGAGGTGGCTGGGGTGAATACAAGATTAACTTTGTTTCTGTTAATGGAATCAGTGCAGCTTTAGTGTGAGGTATCTAGCTGTATGTGGATGACACTTGACAATAGGTTAGAGAGGGTCGATGGGTAATATTATTACATATACACTGGCATGAATAAAGATGATGACAAGTACTTTGTTGATGTATAGGAAGAAGAGTATTGGGAACATAACCAAATTTTGGAGCACATCAGAGTAGATAGAGTGGAGAGAGAGAGAGAGAGAGAGAGAGAGAGTTCTCTGTTAGCACATGCCATGATGGTGTGATCTGCCAAAAAAACATCAATCTTAGAAATAGCAGACAGATGGAGTCATAAGCAAGCAGTTTAGGAAAGAGAATCCAATATGCAGTATGGAATTAGATGCAAGGCAAGCAGCAAATGAGGAAGCTAATTCCAAAGAAGTTCAGCTAACTGAAGCATCATGGTTAAAATCTTCTGCAGTATATTTGCGAAAGGACCATTTGGAGGATATAGAGTGAACTGTTGTGGTTATGTATGGGATGTGGAGAGACTTGCCTAAGAGGATGGCTTCAGTCACCAGCTGATCTGTTTCAGATAAGTCAAGGGCAAGGTAGGGGTTGGATTTGGTAGGGACTGGGTTTAGAGGTGAGAAATAGACCAAAAGTATTTGGAGTACACTTGTCAGTCAGGGATACATGTAAGGGGATGAAACTAATTAATGTATAAAGGGAGGTATTGAAATATTTGGTGTTCTGCACTAGCAACAAAAACATAGGATGAATGTGAACGCCAAGAAAGGTTGTGAGGATTGAAGTCACAAGGATAACGACTTCAGAGAGGAGTGAAATGAAACATATGTCCTCAAGGCAGGTAGCAATATAGTCAGAATTGGTAACTGAAGTCCAGAGGATGACAGATGAAGGGGACGAGTTTAGAGGGGTGGGTGAGTGAGACATTGAAAAAGAGCAAGTGAAAGTCTTTGTTTTTGCTACCTAGATGAAAGAGTTTAAGGAGAGACAGTGGTATTTACATATACATTTAAACATCACTTTTTCAGGATGAAGTTTGATTATAGATGAAACCTGGACAACAGAAATAGATTACAGGTAAGAGATTTGGATTTGAATTGGATTGTAGATAAGAAACTATAGCTGAGAAATTTGTGTACTGGAGAAAAATAACATATGTGGCCTGTGTGTTAATAAGAAACAAAATGTAGGATCTACATTGGATCAGAGTTCACAAATATTAAAAGAAAAAAAGGGACAATTGTCCAGTGAGTTTAATGTCATTTTTTGACATCTAGAGACATAAAAAGAGAGTCAGAGTGCAGTGAGGATTGCAGTAATGATAATTCCCAAGCAGGAACCTAGTCTGAATGCTTACAACAGATCAAAAACTGTTAAAGATATGAATGGGCCAGGGTGATATGGAACAATGGAGTCCAGAAATAGACTCCACTGATCAATACTAGAAAATAAAAATAATTTGATGAGGCTAGTATTATTAGACTTAGGTTTTGTAGTAAGAGGTAATACATCATTAAAGAGAGAACTATCCTTTGGTCCACAAACTAGAGAACTTGTTTTTATATAATTATGGAAGAGTCAAGTAGCCAAGGTCAGAAGGTTTAATTGTGAGTTTCATTATGTTCTCAGTGCTTGCATATTCATGTCTAATGTTGATAGTAACCATCACATATCAAACTAATTTATGGTTGCAGTGAAAGGAGTGGCATGGTGGTCAAGACTGAATGATCCTACCTAAGGAACTCTTCCTTTATTGTTTCTCAACAGCATTATTTGAAGACAAAGAGGAGGACTGAGAAAGCAATCATGATTTAAATCATATTTTATTAAAGGAAATGAGTAGTGGTGGATTAAAATTTTTTGTGTTATTGCCAAGATGTGTTGCTCTCACTTGCCTGCACTGAAACACTTAAGGGTATAATGTCTTGCTTTGACTATGGTCTTGTTGTTTCCTCAAACGTCAGCACCTCCTTGCACAAGCAAATGCAAATTAGTATATTATTTGTATGATCAAGTGAAGTGTGGTGAATGAGTGCTTTAGTTATTGTGCTTGGGTGCATTTGAAATGTGTTACATTTACTATAAACAGATCAAGAAGCAAATTAGATTTTAACTTGTATTTGGACCTTTAAATCAACGTGACATTGATCAAGAAACTGAGTGGTAGTGAAATATTACCACTGATTTTTTTCCAAAGAAACAGATAGTGAAAATGCTAGTGAGGAAGAGTATCTTTCTTCTGATGTATAAAACATTTCACACCCAATTGCACGATTAAGATGATTTTCATTTGTAGCGTTTTTATTAGACATTGTCATGCATAATGCAGGTCATTTAATTGAAATAAAAATGTTTTGAACATACAATTGTGACTTCCATCTTTATAGTATTGTTTTTTTTTTTAGAATTCTTTTTTTACTTGTTTTAGTCATAACACAGCAGCCATGTTGGGGAACCACCTTGAAGAATTTTAGTTAAACAAATCGACCCAGTACTTTTTTAAAGCCTAGTACTTGTTCTATTGGTCTCTTTTGCTGAACCGCTAAGTTATGGGGCATAAACACACCAATGCCAGTTGTCAAGCGATGGTGGTGGATTAACAGAGACACAGACACATACACACTAGCTCCACCCCCATGTATATATGAAAGAAATGAAGCCAGTATGCTCTGCTGGATGGGTAATGTCAGTGTGCATATATGACAAAGTGTAAGTGATCTGAGAGAAAAACTGGGTATACAAGACATCAGATGTAGTGTGCAAGAGAGAAGACTGCACTGGTATGGCCATGTAATGTGTATGAATGAAGACAGCTGCATCAAGAAGTGCTGGTCTCCAACTGTAGAGGGAAGATGTAGACGGAGTAGACCCAGGAAGATGTGGTTGAAGTGGTGAGAAAGGATCTGCAGATGTTGGGACTCACAGAGGGGATGACAGGGGACCAAGAGTTTGTTGTGCTTGAGAAAACATGCCAAGCTAAGTAAAACCATGGTTGTCCTTGCTTACAGGCTTTCTTCTGCATCCCTCTTCAGCTGAGCATTCCTAATGCCATTGGCTTGTAGGTGCTGGTGCCACATAAAAACCACCCATACCTATTTCTTTACTACCCACAATGGGATAAACACAGAGGGGACAAACAAGGACAGACAAACAGATTAAGTTGATTACATCGACCCCAGTGCGTAACTGGTGCTTAATTTATCGACCCCAAAAGGATGAAAGACAAAGTTGACCTCAGCGGAACATGAACTCAGAATGTAGCAGCAGACGAAATATCGCTAGGCATCTCGCCTGGCGTGCTAACAATTCTGCCTGCTCACTGCCTTCAAAACCACCCATACCAGCACCTATGTTGGTGCTGTGTAAAAACACCCAGTACACTCTGTAAAGTGGTTGGCATTAAGAAGGGCATATAGGCATAGAAACCATGCCAAAACAGACATGGGGCCTGGGCAGCTCTGCAGCTGACCAGCTCCTGTCAGGCCACACAATCCAGACGTTAAATGATGATGGTGATGAGGCTTCTTTCAGTTTTTGTCTATCAAATCCATTTACAAGGCTTTGATCAGCCCCCAGGCTGTATTAGGAGACACTTGTCCAAAGTGGCATACAGTGGGACTGAACCTGGAACTATGTGACTAGAAAGCAAACTTCTTACCACACAGCTATTTCTAATCTGTGGAGAATTAAGATCTAGTGGCTAAGGGTTTGAAGAACAGTTTTTAGAAGATGCATCACAGGGGTCTCCTCAAGCAGTGGGCCTTCACAAGCAGCAGGGCCTCTGGGGATTAATATTGAAAAGGTATCGGAAACATTACTTGGTAGCCTCCAGGTATTTGTAGTGCAGTGGCCTATAAAACCTTTATCAATCTCTGTAAGTGAGAATGATAAGTACAGCAAAGAAAAAGGGAGTGTTTGAATGTCTATGGAAGTGTGACCTAAGTAGATATCCAACTTTAAAAATATTTTAATTGATCTAGTTATATATGCACGTATATTTGTACACACACACACACACGTATAAGCGTGCATGTGTGAAGTGCGCGTGAACATCAGAGAAAGAGGGAGAGGGAGGGAGGGAGCGATCGATAGTTACATAATCATTTAAATATTTCTTACAAAATCCAGACGAGTATTCAACCGAACACGTTGAATGATTAATTATTTAGATTGACGAACGTTTAACCTCGCGTTACCGATAATTCGCTCGTCACTTCTATATTTTCTATATTTGATTTATATGTATGACTTTGAATTAAAAAAAAAAATGTTGTTTCGTTGACGAATGAAGCTAAAATTTGATAGTTTAAAAAAAAAAAAAATATATATATTTTAATTATGCACAAAGGTGAGAATAGCGCTGGCTCATCTTCAATGACACAACGAGGTCAAGATGAACGATGTAGGAACGACTGGAGTCTGAACAAAATAAAAATAAAAATAAACAACAAGGGAGACAACCGTTATTTAGGTCTCTTAACTCTCCATGACCGAACGAGAGAAAGAGAAAGGGAGAAAGTAAATGAGAAAGTGTAACAGCAGATAACGATACACACAACACGTTATTTGAAGAAGACGTTTATAATGGTGATGTACTGTGTTACTATTGTTAATAGTGTATAGCTTCGTTTGTTTTTATATGTGAAGAGAAGTAGAAAGGAAAAAAACATCCTTGATATGACCCGTTTGTTGATTAAGGTTATGTATTATGGACCGATTTGCACAACATTGGACCACTAACTTTACGCTGTCAAATCCACATGGTAAGGTTTTGATTATAAAAATTTACTATTCCAGATCGTTTTTATGAAATTGTGTTATGATTTTTGGTAGTTGTATT
Source organism: Octopus sinensis (assembly GCF_006345805.1). NCBI lineage: Eukaryota > Metazoa > Mollusca > Cephalopoda > Octopoda > Octopodidae > Octopus > Octopus sinensis. The sequence goes on from NC_043005.1 coordinate 40,263,637, forward strand.
CATGTGAAAGAGAATCGATGACTTTTCCTATGGATGCTTGCGTAGGTGGTGTCTTAAGTTTTTTTTGTTTTTTCTTTCATATTTGTTTCGTCCTTCTGTATGTGTTGCTTGTGAAGCTACTGTTTCTTATTGTGCTACTTGAAGATTTTTTTTTCCATGAAAATCATGAAATTGACTAAGACACTCACATACAGAAGTATATAAATGTATAATGTATGTTTATATCCCTGAAAACTCATGATATTTTGTGCAAAAATGAAATAAAATACAGCAAATACGAGTATTGTCAGCGACCCGTACGCACATACAGACACGTATTTGTGCTCGCAGGAAATGAAAATCGAACTCGATTGTGACGGAATTGTGTGTAGAAATGCGTAACGTTAGGATTATTCGTTGTCATTAGGAAAAGCTGATTAACTTTTTTTCGAAAACGCGCGATATTTTACAATTTCTATTATGGAAGACATATTTCTGTTTCTTTGGCTTCCGATCTGTTAAATTTGATGTCGATTCTTATTACCTATCTCCCCTGTTTGCTCATTGATATGTCAGTGTCCTCTTTAGAACAAGTTTTCATTTGATTGATTAATTACATTGTTTTAAATATAAATAAATAAATATATATATATTTAAAACAGATTCCGTGTAAGTTTATATTTATTTGTGTATTTAATTAACACGGTAGTTAACTAATTATAAGTACTTTATTTCTTGAGTATCAAGTTCAGTTTTTATGGGGACAGTAGATGGGTAGGCGTGTCGTTCATGCCTTTCCTAACATGCATAGTGACATCCATAACACACATACACATCTTGCATGTAGTGGATTTAAAAAAATAATCTATACGTATACTTATTCCATATACACAACTAAGTTATGTCGTCCACATACATGGGTAATAATTCACAGGCTAAACATAACCTGAGAGTTGTGTCTGATATTACACCGGAATTTATCTTCTTTGAAGACTTGTATGGTCATTCAAGTGATAATGCGTGAGACTGGTGCTTGTTAATGTGCTCGTAAGGACGATGATATAGTGTGAAGCTGGACGTTACAAAAATATTTGCTCGTGAATGGTCACCCAAATCAAATTTTTGTTTTGAAGTAGAATTCTTATCGGAAGTGAAATGCCACAAGATGAGAAACAAGAGATTAAGAATTTCAGTGAGAACTTGTTGATGAAGCAAATGTTTTTTTCTTCAGAGCATCTTTAGAGATTTTCAGTGAATGATCAAAATGTGTACATCATTCTAGATACAAACACTGTAAACTCCAGGACAGAACGGGTACCTTGTCAACAGCTGCCGTGAGCTGGAATATTTGTTAGCACTGAAGAGAAAGCCAAACAATCTCATTGCTGTTCTGGTAATGTCTAGAATCTGAAGTTTCGGATTCTTGTTGTTAAATAAATCAGTCCTGATTAAGCAGACTTATTGCACATTGTTATTATTGAATGATATGAAGCAACCCTTAAATTCAACTACTCAGGTCAGCACCTGTACGATTTCTGTTGTGTTTAGAGTCAAACTTCAGTGTTTTTATCACTGCTATTTGAGGTTGTTAATATTAAGGTTTGTCACCTTTCGATTTTGGCTTTAAAACCTCTGGTCTCAATTTTTGTGTCAATAAGGAGTTAGTTAAAGGGCATTTGGCTGTTACATTTAACAGGTGAAGATTTTATGTAGAAATTCCATCAACTTTTTATTTTTTTATTTTTCCATGATACAAAATGAATTCTTGGGATATTTTGTTAAGAGAATTCTGAAAATTGGAGAGTTTTCAATTGTTAAAGCTGGTAGTTTAATGCAATCTGTTTTTTTTTCCTCTTAAAGAACTGGACTCTATGTGTATGTTTGTACACACATATACACCTTAGTTTCATCATATCACCTTGAATATAGTTCTTATTTGATCACAAAAGCTAAGCAACATTGAGCTTAGTTTGTACTTAGAGGAGGTGACCACTTGGAAACCGAGATGTTATAAGCACAATCTTCAGTTGGCACCACAAAGAGAATCAAGCCAAAGAATACTGCCTGAAGTTTCATCCAATCCATGTAAGCATTGATAAAGTGGATGTAAACATGATGAAGATGACACACACACACATACCCATACACAAAATATAATTTGTTAACAAGAAACACATTAAGAATGTAATTATGCAATCCAGAGAAAAAGTTCTTATTGCTGTACATATGAAAAATGGTACACTGCACTATGGAAATATCTATAATGCTTAGAACTTAAAACTCTATTTCTAAGGGCTTATGTAAACGGGTTAGACCGATTTGCACATGTAATGCAATATTGGCAGCTAGTTTGGTTAATAAATTATTGCTGCATTAATAATGTTTAGCTCCAGTGCTTTATTAGAGTACTGTATAAAAGAGGGGAAAAACGTCATTAATGCATTAGTAATTTATTATGAGAAATGTGTTGAAGTGATCCTCACTGCAAAAGCACTCTGATATTTCATTATTAATGTTATCTTTTTTGTTTGTTTTTATTTTGTACTATATTTATGTTAGTTTTCTTGTGACTTATCAGTGTAGTGGTTCTGAGAGACAAATTTTCTCTGTCCAGATTAATTAAGAAGTAGACAAATAGTTGTGTCCATTGAAACTAATTCTGGTGAAGGAGAATCTCTTTTATGTAGATGACTGATTAGTGAATTCCAAGTTGAAAAATATTTTTGTTGTCCAGCTTTCACATTGTACTAGTTAAGACTTATATGGATAGAGAGACCCGAATAAGGAACACTTATTGAGTAGAGTTAGATATTGCTATAGGACATAGTTCTGCTGGGAAGACTAGAAATAATTATTGACAAATTTGGAAGGAACTAAAATCAGGAAGTAGCTGCAGGAAACTGTATGTAGAGGCTAAACTGAAAGCTAATTTTTAGATATGCCGAAGTAGTAGAAAAACAAAAAGTAGGTTTCACATACTCTATGGCAAGGTGAAAGACGATATTAAGTATTGCCAAGCATTCTATTGTACATAAGGATCTTCATATTGTAGAGAAGTTTATCCCATAAGATATTGGTTTCAAATTTTGGCACAAGGCCAGCAATTTCGGTGCTCAACTGGCACTTATTTTATCAACCCTGAAAGGATGACAAGCAAAATTGACCTTGGTGGAATTTGAACTCAGAACTTAAAGAGGGACAAAATGCTACCTTTTGCCCAGTGTGCTAACAATTCTGCCAGCTTGTCACCTTCGTCTCATAAGATATTAAGTCAATTATCTGTGTTGACACTTTGGAAAGAAATGTCACTTCAGTAGGTTAATGAATAAAGAATATTAATAATGACTGTGATAGAAATAACTTAACTTCAAAGGTAATAGATGGAAATATTAGGTTGGTGCATAATTATTGCAGTTTTTTTTTCAATAAATTTTATTCAACAAAAAATTTAAACCAAACACCAAGCAGAAATTGAAGTAGATGGTGAATATGCTCCGGAATAATCATTTAAAGATTGTTTTGTTGAATGTTATTGTTATTATTGAATAAAATTTATTGAAAAAAAGCCACAATAATTATGCACCAACCTAATATATTTAGAGTGTAAATTACAGTTGTCTCCAGGTAATAGATGAAGTTACTTAAACAGATTTCTTCAACAAAGTACTAACATGCAGCCAATATCAGGAAAAACTTAAGCATTCACCAACTATCAACCAAATTAGAAGCCTTCATATGATCACACAACTTGCTAGAAATATCAGTCAAATCTCTCTCTTGAAAAAGGCAGGATGTATTAAATAATGTCATCCTGAGGGAAGGACAAGGTAATCATAGTCAAAATGCTTTTAATCATAGGTCTACTTAGACAGGGCTAACCTGTGGTTAAGCGACAGCCATCCTAAAAATAATAGGAAGGTGAATGCTATATGGTGTAACCAGTTATATGAAGCATAGGCATGACTGTAAGAGGTCTGCTTCCCAACCACATGATTTTGAGCTCAGTCCCACTGCTTGACACTTTGGGCAAGCATCTTATACTATAGCCTCAGGCTAACTAAAGCCTTATGAATGGATTTGGTAGATGGAAACTGAAAGAAGCCTGTCATATATGTATATGTTCATATCATCATCATCATCGTTTAACGTCCGTTTTCCGCGCTAGCACGGGTTGGACAGTTCGACCGGGGTCTGGGAAGCCAGGGGCAGCACCAAGCTCCAGTCTGATCTGGCAGTGTTTCTACGGCTGGATGCCCTTCCTAACGCCAACCACTCCGCGAGTGTAGCGGGTGCTTTTTACGTGCCACCTGCACAGGTGCCAGGGGGGGGGGGTTTGGCATCGGCCACGATCGGTTGGTGCTTTTAACGTGCCACCGACACGGAAGCCAGCCAAGGCGGCACTGGCATTGGCCATGTTCGGATGGTGCTTTTTATGTGCCACCGGCACGGAAGCCAGTTGAGGTGGCGCTGGCATCGGCCACGTTCAGATGGTGCTTTTTATGTGCCACCGGCACAGAAGCCAGTCGAGGCGGCGCTGGCAACGGCCACGTTCGGATGGTGCTTTTTATGTGCCACTGGCACAGGTATCACAACTACTATTTCTATTGATATTTGTTTCGATGTTCATGTACATGCACTTGACTCAACAGGTCTCCTCAAGCACAGCGAGATGTTCTGTGAGGTACTTTGAATGGGCAGGGGCTATGCGGAACTGGTGCCGGAAGCATCCCGGGTCTTTGCAGTCACAGCACATCTCCAGAGATCTCGGTCCTTCGCCATTGCCTCAGTGAAGCCCAACGCTCTGAGGTCATGCTTGACTACCTCATCATATGTCTTCCTGGGTCTACCTCTTCCCCTGATTCCTTCAACTGTTTGGGAGCGGCACTTCTTCACACATCTCTCCTCATCCATCCGCAGTACATGACCATACCATCGCAGGCGTCGCTCTTGCACACCACATCTGATGCTTCTTATGTCCAGCATTTCTCTCAGGGTGCTTACACTCTGTCGTGCATTCACACTGACATTACACATCCAGCGGATCATGCTAGCTTCATTTCTTTCAAGTCTGCGCATGTCCTCTGCAGTCACGGCCCATGTTTCACTACCGTGAAGCATGGCAGTTCGCACACATGCATCATACAATCTACTTTTCACTCTGAGTGAGAGACCCTTTGTCGCCAGTAGGGGTAGGAGCTTTCTAAACTTTGCCCAGGCTATTCGTATTCTAGTGGTGACACTCTCTGAGCATCCACCTCCACTACTAACTTGGTCACCCAGGTAGCGGAAACTATCAACTACTTCTAGTTTCTTCCCCTGGAGTGTGATGGAATCTGTTTTCCGAGTATTTGTGGTGTCTATTGTCCCTGTGCATCTGACGCACATGAAAGCTATCTTATCAGTTAATTTCCCTTTAATGTTGCTGCACCTCTTATGCGTCCATAGCTTACACTGGGTGCATCTTATGGAGTTTCTACCTACACCTTTCCTACAGATCGAGCAGGGCCACCTGCCCGATGGGGTGTGTGCTGAGTTCGCCTTTCTGCTTACTATAACTTTGGTCTTTGCTACATTTACTCTAAGGCCTTTTGATTCTAACCCTTGTTTCCACACCTGAAATTTCTTTTCTAGTTCCGGTAGTGATTCTGCTATGAGAGCCAGGTCATCAGCATAGAGGAGCTCCCAGGGGCAACCTGTTTTGAATTCCTCTGTTATTGCCTGGAGGACTATGATGAATAAAAGGGGACTGAGAGCTGAGCCTTGGTGTACACCTACTTCTACCCGGAATTCTTCACTATATTCGTTGCCAATCCTAACCTTTCTGACAGCCTCTCTGTATAGGGCCTGTACATATATATATATTTGTGTGTGTGTTCATGTTTCCTTGTCATATAATTTTAATGGTTATAAATGAGTACCATCATCATGCAAGTAGTGTCATTTGTTGCCAGTCTGCCATGAAACATGTCTAGCCATGAGGAAGTATTAACTATGGTTGGAAACAAGTGAGAGTTGGCAACATGAAGGGTATCTGACTAGAAAAGTGGTATATAGATGTATGCTATGTGTATGAGTTAAGATGGAAGAGATCCTCAGCTAGGCTTCTCATGGACAGGGAACAAAGATTTAATTCATCTAAGCAGGCAAGAGTGATAGTGTGGCGGATGTAGGCATACTTTTGACAAGACAAACGGGTAGATAATTTGATCAAAGTAGTCAGAATGTGTCATATAATAGTTAAGATTAAACGAATCTTAGAAAAAGTAGCAGTGACATCTCTGCATATGCTCCACAATCTGGAATTTCAGATGAACAAGGATTAATTTTATGATGCTTTTTCGTAGATTATCTTAATGTCCATAACCTTATCATGGCTACTGACTTCAACAGATATGTTGGACAAGCATTCTGATGGATTCCATGGAAACTCATTAGATGAGTTGCAGTTTGGTTTTGTGTCCAAAAATGTACTACTGATGCTCTCACCCTATTAAGGCAAATGCTGAAGAAATATATGAACGACGCATAAAGGAGTGCTGAACTCTGAAAATGAATGGGATCTGTGGAAGAGGGAGACCAAGAAAACTTAGGATGACACGATGATGGTTGATTTCAAGATGTTGCATTCCACGAAGAAGATGACAGATGAAAATATGATTAGTGGTATGCAATGTGTGAAAAAACCTGACTGCATGTGGAAACATGACAAAATGTATGTTAAAATGGAAATTGGGATATATATCTACATCTAGCCCTTTCATTTTGTACCTGCCAAGTCTCCATTATATACTCTGATATCCTCTCATCTGTATACTGCACCTTCTCTATTTATCATACCTAGCCATCCAAATGAGAGAAGCTTAAGGTCTCTCTACATCCAAACCATAACTCTTCCATTATTTTAATGTTTCTTATTCTTTTTTCTTGCGACTACATTGCTTGTACAACAAGGGACTGCTTTGGATCTGTTAATAACTGATTCATTCCTTTGATATCTTGACACTTCCTCTCTCTCAGTTGACATTTTACTTCTCTGTTGATATTCATCACTATTGTACCAGCAAATATTACCTTTCTAGTCTGCTTTCATTAACATATATTTCATGTACATACAGACACAGACTCACATATCTCTTGCTAGTGTTTAGTACATCTCTTATCTTTCACCATTCACCACATTCTGTTACTTTCATACCAACATCTAGTACCTACTTCCTATACTTCTTTTTTGAGGGATCATTGGTACTGTTGTTATCTGATATATCCCCTCCCTGGTTCTCTCTCTCATACCTGCAGAGATACGAGGTGGTATCAAAACGTTCCTGGACTAGTTCTGTAGTGCACCAACAGATGGCAGCACACAGTTGCGTATGCAGTGAGAACCAGCTGTGACCTTCATGAGGCAGTGTGTGGAGTGATATCGCTTTGTTTACCTTGCGAATTGTGAAATTTGTGTTTTTGTGATCATGTGTATGCTGTAGTCTGTGATTTTGTCATGGACAGGAACAAAGAGCCAATGTGAAATTTTGCATTAAACTAGGGAAGTCTGCTACAGAGACATTGAGCATGCTTACAGCGACAAAGCAGTGGTTCATATTCAATGTTTTCAGTGGCACAGATGCTTCAAAAGCAGAAGAACATCTCTGGAAAACGGTGAGCCTTCTGGCAGACCTGCCTTGAGCATCACCCCTGGAAATGTGGTTTTGTGCATCAAGAATTTGTTCCTCAATGCCAGATCATCAATTGAGAGTTCTACTGTAACATTTTGAAGCATTTGAGGGAGAACATTCAGCGAAAGTAATGGGATCTGTGGAGTGTGAAGAATTGGATTCTTCATAATAACAATGCACTCTGTCATCGAGTTCTCCTCACTCATTAGTTTCTCGCCAAAAACAACATGGTATCGCTTCTGCACCTGCCCTATTCGCCAGATTTAGCGCCTGTGGACTTCCATCTCTTCCCCAAGATGAAAATGCAGCTCAAAGGACATTTTAACAGCGTTGTCTTGATTCAGAGTGAATCATGGAAGGTCCTGGCTTGCTTATGGAAAATGACTTCCAGGCCAGATTCAAAAAATGGCAGGAACTCTGGGACTGGTATATTGCTGCATAAGGTGACTGTTTTGATGAGGATGATGTTAAAACATAGGTAAATGGAAACTTTTTGACAACTTCTATAGCTGTCAATAGTCAGCTATTCCTTTGCTGGTCGGAGAGAGAGAACAAAGGGATGCAGTACACCCACTTCCTACTCGGCCCTCTTCCTTAGGTATCCATCTCAATTACTCATGATTACCAACCTCGCTAACCTTGGCTCTCCTTCCTTATTGTTACTCTTTACTCTTTTACCTGTTTCAGTCATTTGACTGTGGCCATGCTGGAGCACCGCCTTTAGATGAGCAAATCAACCCCAGGACTTATTCTTTGTAAGCCTAGTACTTATTCTATCGGTCTCTTTTGCCGAACCACTAAGTTATGGGGTCGTAAACACACCAGCATCAGTTGTCAAGCAATGTTGGGGGGACAAACACAGACACACAAACATATACACATGCACGCGCACACACACACACACATACATACATACATATATATGACGGGCTTCTTTCAGTTTCCGTCTACCAAATCCACTCAAAAGGCTTTGGTTGGCCCAAGGCTATAGTAGAAGACACTTGCCCAAGGTGCTTCCATAGTCACACTGGTTACATTGTAGAGAACTTCTATCTATACCTTCTCAATACTCACACTGAATATGGCCATTTCTTTGATGGTATCAGGGTCCTGTCTTCTCACCCACTTACCATTACTTTAGTCTCTGCTAAATTTATTATAGACCTCTCAATTCTAGGTTTTCCTTCCATACTTGGAATTTTTCTAATTCTTCATCATTATTGCTTTAAGAATTAGGTCCCATGGGTTGCTGGTTTTAAACTCCTCTCTTAATGCTTGGAGGACTATAATAAACAGAAGGGGCCAAGGACTGAGCCCTGTGCTCTGATGTTCCCCTATTTTCATGTTGAATTCATTGTTATACTCATTACTTACTTTCGTCTTAGTGATTGCACATCTGTACATGACTTGTGTAGCTCTCACAAACCATTCATCTATCTCAGCTTTCCTTATTGATCATAAGATCACAGAGCATGGAACCCTTTCAAAACCCTTCTTTTGATCAACAAATACCAAGTATAGGAGCTTTTTCACTAGGAAGATAGCATCAGTGATATTTTTTCCTAGCACAAAACCAAGTTGCATCACATATGTGTCAATTCTCATCCTAATCAATTGCACAATAACTCTTTTGCTAACTTTCATAACTTGATTTAATAGTTTGACACCTCTATAATTACCTCTCTTTCTAGGGTATCTTATTTACACCTATAGAAGTTAATGAAGTGGCTGCTACACTATTTGTTGGGTACATACTAACTGATAAACTATGTATGTGACTAGCCCATATTCTATACTATTGGATCTTTTAAGCATTTCATTGGTGATTCCTGATGGAGCAGAGGCATTTCTCACACTCATATCCCTAATTACTCTATCCATCACACTGCTGCTAACCTGAATCACTGGTTTCTCTGTTGGGTCTACTTTAGGAAGATCCACTTTCTCCTATGTATTTCTCTCATTTGACAACCTTTTGTAATGGCATTTTCATGTTTCTTTCTTTTCAGTATCTCTAAGAGGAAAAGTATTGTTGTTCATACTCTCTTCTTCCCGTCCCAATGACATCTTGATTTTCTCTCAAACACTACCTTGCAATCGAGACTGTCTCACATCTTAAAATACTGACAAACTTCTTACTCTTGACTTCTCTTCTTGCTAAGTATAGCTGATGTTTATCCTTTATTTCTTCCACTCTTTTGAAGCCTGTGTTTTAGTCTTTATGCCTCTGTCTGTGGAGCTATTCCACTACCATGTCACTTTCTTTGTGGTTAGGAGATGTACATATATAGGTTTGGTGGAACAAACAGGAGAAATAAAACTCTACATAAGAGTATATATAAGCTTTTTATGAGGTTTTGAAATTATCTAGGTAACTGAAAAGCCAAGAGTTTTGAGTGCTGCACTTCACAAACTAACTGAAAATTATGAATTCACTCTTTATATTAGGATGAATCTTCAGTCAAAAATATTGAAGACTATGTGATGATCAGTAAACTTAGAAATTGGCTAGTTAATTAAAAGGGGTAAAAATATAAAAAGAGAATAAAATGTAGTCTGATATAATAATATAACTACATCTATAAAGATATACTCATGTATATAATAAAAATACAACTACACACAGACATACATATTTGTCAAATATATGCACAGAGAGACATGTATATTATACAGACACAAAATATATGAAGGTACACATGTATATACACAATGGAACACACATGCACACACACATATGCATGTATATCCATATATATATATATATATATATATATATATATATATATATATATATATTATATGTATATCAAATCATGCATATATAGGTACATATATATATACACATATGCTCATGCCTATCAGCAAATAATCAGATGTATATGCATATATAAGTATATATGCACACATGTACATATATATATTTTTTATCAAGAAACATACTCACAAATACACAGATTTACATACAAACATATATAACACTATGGTAAGAAATATAAAGAAACCATATAGGCATATTTGAGGAGGTGAAGTACTGGAGTTGAATCCACAATATTCATCAACTATAGAAGTGTTAGAATATGACCGTACGTGAGGAGCTTCGGTGACATATTTCTCCTCTTGTACAACTGCGTCCGGCTGCATCCCAACATAACATAATGTAATATAATGTTATGTTATGTAAGCCAAAATACATGTTTGTATGCAGTGCCAAAGTATATGAAATAAGGACTCCAAAAACTGTTCTACTTTTATAAAGAGAAGATAGATTTATTTCACAGTGTACAAAGTGATGTGTTATATTTAGCGAAGTGTTGTGTCATGAATGCATGCTTATAATATTTGTGTCTGTGTGTTCATGTGCGTGAAAGAAGTACAGAAATTAGGTTTATGCAAATACAACAGAGCATAAGAGAAATCTCAACATTTTGAGTTTAAATGAAGTTACTTTAGAGTTATTTTACCAGTTCATGTAGTACACGATAATGAGTTCTATACAAGATTTGAGTCTCGGAGCTGAGATTAGTTGAGTCATTTGTTGTGCATATTTTTCTCTTGATATAGATATTCTTTCAGATATATATACTGCAACTGTTTTTCCGTGGTGAGATTTTCACACTAACAGCATGAGTTGAATCTGTATTTATCTTGTTGTGTACAAGTTGAAATCTTTGTAGATGGAGACGATGTTGGTGATAACGTTATGTCTGTCACTGGTTTACAATAGTGTCTTCATATTATGGTTGGCTTGGTTGTCGTCTGCCTTTCGAACTGGAACGTGGTTGAGTAAGCTCTGTGTGGTCTCCGACCAAGACCTTAAAAGGTCTTAAGCCTAAAGACAGTGAATCGTGATATACCAGCCTATTTAAAGAGTTAAGATGGCTCAAATGAAAAGTCCTATCCGAAAGCCGTGATTGGTCAGTTTACACACTGGCACAAAGCAAGTAGAGAGACAGACCGCGCTTAGATGCTAACCAATCATAATAGTGGACACAACACAGTTAAACTAGCCAAAGATGTTTGTAATCTCAAACGAGATCATTCTTAATATTTTTCTCAAACAGTGAAGATAGCAATGAAGAAAAAAATATTGCTACAGAAGAAATTAAATAAAAAGATTATACATTTTATATGTAAATGTACCTATACAAATACATTTACTTGCTCATATACATATATGTGTGTGCATGAGTATGTATGTACATACTTGCTCACACAGCGCAGGCATGGCTGTATGGTAAGAAATTTGCTTCCCAACTACATGGTCTTGGGTTCAGCTCCACTCTGTGGCACCTGCACATATTTACTGGCCAAAATAACTCATAGCAGATTAGTTTGAATATACAGTGAATCAACATTTGCATGGCTTTTGTCTTTGTGCATTAAGTCTGTAGTTCCTACCTTAACTCCAGAAGAAATTGAACTATCACTGGAATCACTTTGGGTGTTATCTCCCAGACTCATACTGAAGAAATACCCTCAGTTATTCTATGGTGGAATTTAGGTGTTCTATGTTGATGCAAATGGTAGAAATTTGGTATGTTTGCTCTAATATAGTTTGGCTGAATGCCACATTTAACGTTTATGACTTTTTCTGAAAATTTCTTGAGATTTCTTTGTTTTAACCCTTTAGCATTCAGATTATTCTGTCAAATGTAATCCTTATTAATGCATATTGTTTTGAATTAAAAATGCATTTTCATGTAGCTTCAAGATTTCGATGATGCGATTGTTCATTTGTAAGAATGACATTATAGGGTCTGTGTGAGAGGCTGGATCTGGCCAATTTGAACATAAAACAAGTTGAACATTTCAGCCGGATATGGCTGGTTTAAATGCTAAAGGGTTAAACATCAGAGATAAGAATTCTGCTAATATGAAGTTTTTCAAAATAACAATTGATTATCATTTTGTTTTTTTTCTACCCACTTAGTTCCAAGCACATATTTAGTGGTAAGATTTTCATTTTCAAGACTTTTTCTAGAAGTATAAGCTTTAAATTTTGGATTGTAATATAGGGATTAAGGTCAGGGTTTGGGGATAGGAGTTAGCATTAGTTTTTGGGTCAGTATTAGCATTAAAGTTTTAGGGATAAACTTAGGCTTAAAGTTTAGGATTATAGTTTAAGATTAGGGTTAAGATTGAAATAATTTGAATTTATGTACAATATTTTGCAGAATTGAAATTGTGTAAAACACAATGGACTGGGTACTTTCAATGTGGTACCAGCACCAGCTAGGTTTAAACCCTGCCAAAGCTGACCTCACCAGTGCTGGTGTCACATAAAAAGCACCCAGCTCACTCTTTAAGGTGGTTGGTATTAGGAAAGGCATCAGGCTGTAGAAACCATGTCAAAGCAGACCTTGCTGGTGTTGATGCCACATAAAAAGCACCCAGTTCATTATTTAAGGTAGCTGGTATTAGGAAAGGCATCAGGCTGTAGAAACCATGTTGAAGCAGAGCTTGCTGGTGTTGGTGCCACATAACAAGCACCCAATCTCTTCTGTAAAGTGGTTGGCATTAGGAAAGGGATTCAACCGTAAAATCCATGCCAAAACAGACAGTGGAGCTTGGTGCAGTCCTCTGGTTTGCCAGTCCCTGTCAAACCATCCAACCCATGCCATCATGGAAAATGGATGTTAAATGATGATGATAATGATGGATATCTGAAAAAATAGTTTTAAAAAATATGATTTACATAGTGTATTTTTACTCAGAGTATTTTTACAAAAGATTTACTATAAGTAAAATATATTGCTTTCTTCTATTATCTTTAATTTCTTGGAGTCTCTAACTTGGGCAACACTGGATATTTCAGCATATATATATACATGTGTGTGTGTGTATCAGCATCAGTGCCAAACAGTGATGAAGAATAAACAAACTTGTTAAAAATATATTTGTGACATAATCTAACTTCTAAATGTAAATTCACTGGAGTTACTATGGAGAAAAAATTCTCTCCTGTGGTAAAAGGTGTCAAAACACTATATCTTCCTAGTGCTTTCCTCTTGTGGAAATCAGTTACATACTTCCTGATTATTTTTTATGGTATATATATATACAGACACACACACACACATATATATACACATACATACACACACACACACACACACACACACACACATACATACATACCTACATACATACCTACATACATACATACATACATACATACATGCACAAGAAGATCTGTACTCTGCAGCAGAAGTGTTAAGACTGATCCAGCTGGTGGTGTGAAGTACTTGTATACATATAAGCACCCATCCCATGCAGTGTCACGTAAAAGTACTTGTGTGGTGCATTGTAAAAGTGCCCATACGGCACCATGTAAAAGTACTCATGTGGTGCCACGTAAAAGCACCCACCACACTCTGTATAGTGGTTATGTTAGGAAGGGCATCTGGCTGTAGAAATCATGCCAAATCAGACTGGAGTCTGATGCAGTGCCCCACCTTACCAGCTCTGATTCAACTGTCCAATCCATTCCAGCGTGGACAATAGATGTTAAATCATGATGATGATAATGATGATAAATATGTATATGATGCTGATATATACATGCCCACTGGTGTTTGTATACATCTTCTGTACACATATATGTTGTTAATTGTGTATATGTGCATACTATGTTTGTATCTATTGTATGTAGGGGTTTGTCTAATATATGTGTGTTTATGTCAGTGCATGTGTTTGTATATGTAATGCATATATGTGTATTTATGCCTTCAGATTGATCTTGTTATTGTTTCTTTGCAAGGTAAGTCTCAGTTGATGAAATAAATCACTGAACCAGAGACGAAATGAGCTGTAATTTTTCTTATCATGTTCACACATAAACACACAAGTCTTTATGTTCCTTGTTATTACAAATAGGCATTTTCTGACACATACTGCAGCAGTAATCTTCATGTCATGTACTTTCCCATAGAAGCATCCATTTATCTAAACACATATACACATGCAAACAAACAATTATCTATGCTCACACATTAACACATGCAAACAAACAATTATCTATGCTCATACTTTATCTAGGTACATATACACACACACTTTTATGCACCACTTATAAACCCCATGTTTGCATAGTTATATTTTGTTTTGTTAAATAACGCTAAATGACTGTTATTGTGATGTGGTTTTGACCTTCCTGCCATTACATTGTCAATTAAAAGTTAAAAACGGTGGTTTGCGTTGGTTGTGCAGGAGAAAATTACATAGCAGGTAATATGCTATGGATACAGTCACTTTTCTCTTGCTGTTATTTTTTTAGCATTGTTATTGAGTAACCTACAGTCACCTCTGTTTGAGCAAACTGATAGATAATTTTCTTTCTTGGAAGTTATCGAAATATTGAGCTGATAAGAGATAAACTCTACCTCTCTACAGGTCTTATGCTCCTCAAAGCTCCTCAACTCACATTGCCTGCATGTGGAGCAGTGTTGTAATTACTGAATGTTCGCCACTTGTTTCTCTTTTCTTTCAACAAAACTGTGTAGAGATTAAAAAAACACAGACATGACTG
Organism: Octopus sinensis; assembly: GCF_006345805.1. Taxonomy (NCBI): domain Eukaryota; kingdom Metazoa; phylum Mollusca; class Cephalopoda; order Octopoda; family Octopodidae; genus Octopus; species Octopus sinensis. The sequence goes on from NC_043005.1 coordinate 40,278,817, forward strand.
TGTGGTGAAGAAATTCACTTTCCAGCCACATGATTTTGGATTCAGTCCTACTGCATGACATTTTGGGCAAGTGTCTTCCATTTTAGTCCCAGGTTGACCAAAGCCATAACCTTCATGTTGTCATGCAGATCTGTTGTGTGTGTATCGTGTTGGTTGTTGTCATCATCATCATTATTTGATAGGAGAGCTGCACCCAATTCCATTATCTGTTTTGCTAGGGTTTCTTCAACTGTATGCCCTTCCTAACACTAATCACTTTACAGAGTGAACTGGGTGCTTCTTATGTTGCACCAGCACCAGTAGTTCTTTTGTTCTCCTATTATATAACCCCACTTTGTTGAGACGATTGAAAAAAGGTACTTAGATACCAATTCATGGATATTTGTTGTGTCTTTTGAAATGATGCTAGTTCACTTGGAGTTTTAGGAAAAATATCAGATTTTCTAGGATTCTAAATGTACTAGATCAGTGGTTCCCAAACTGCTCCCTTGATACCCAGGCCACATTCCTAGTGCCCCTGCCCCAACTAACCATCACAAACAGACCTCTTTCTAAAGCAAATTCAAAGTAACTGTATTTCACAAATAAAACTTAACATAATGAACCCTTTATTTTGTTGTTTTTACATGAATTGTTACCTCATTATTGCCCCACTTTTTACATGAATCACTTAGCTATTATTGCTCCACTTTTCTTCAATGCCCTCTTGGAACTTTCTACCATCCCAGGTGGGTGGGACAATACTGCCCACTTTCGGAACCACTGTACTAGATTTTCTAGACTTTTCTTGCAAGCAACAAATATATAGTTTTTTGCTTGAAAAGATACATCTTGCATATAATTAGTTACTGTTACTGAATCCAGAGTTAATGAGGAGCTTTATAGTTTGTTGTTCAGCCCTAGGTCTGCTTTGATTGAGTAGACCTATGATCAAGGGCATTATAGTCTTGGTCTATCTTGTTAATGTGAAACTTTTGTATCTGATGTATCTTTTCTTTTTATTTTTTTAAGATAGCACAATATGATTCAAGGACGATTTGATTGTTATTTCTAGTATGTTGAAGCCCCCTGTTGGCTTGTTATGTTCTGTATTTATCCTCTATGATGACTTTTTGATAACATGCTATCTTAAGTTATTTTTTCCTATTATTTCTGATGGAGCTGTGACCATTATAAAATTTTTGTTGTTTTAAGACAATGTTTTAAAACTAATGAGCAGAGATCTTTCTAGAAATAACAATTGCATAGAAACTTCTTCATTATTTTGTTCAATAGATAGTTTTATTGTGTGTGTAGTTATTTATTTTCCTGGTGAGTCTCGAGGAAAAGGCAGTGCTCATAGTGGGAAAGATATGAATGAGGAGGGAAGGAATTCCGGAAAACCTGGACATTGTGATTAAGGTGGAGCTTGGAAGTTTAAACATAACAAAGGTGTTGTGTTTGGAACATTTTGTTGTTGTTCATAGATTGTTTTATTTCACTTGGTTGTGGCTATACTTCCACCCATGACGCTGATATACTGTTTATAAATAAATTGATTAAATGTTTTTATGATTTGACCCTGTTGTTGAAATGAACATTTGATTAAATTTATTTTTGTATATTATGTAACTGTTAATGATTTTTGTTTTATTTTTTCTCCCTTTTCTAGGCAGCTTATAAAGAAATGGTTCCAATACTTGTTTAATTAGATGTGATATCGTGGAAAGATTTTGGTAATCAAACCCCTGCTGAAAGTTTCGACTAGTAAGTATTTCTTTTTTTCTATTTTCCTTTTCAGGATGTTATGTAATGTTTATTTCTTGATACTTTACAAGGGTGTTGATTTGGGAAAGAAGATATTTTCCTCTAAACCAGTGGTTCTCAGTCAGGGTCCACATGGCCTCTTTGGAGGTCCATGGGACAAAAACTTTAGGGACCTTGAAAAAGTTTTGCTTTAAATGTATGTAGTGGTATGTATGGCAAGAAACAGCCAGGCATTTTTCACTAACATTTTGCATAGTTCAGCAAACACAAATTAATGTGTGAGAAACAAAATAAGAATTTTGAAAGAAGTATCTATAAAACTAGTTTTTAAGTATGAAAATGGTTATGGGGGTCCACCAAAGGCGTCTGCAGATAAAAAATGGTTGAGAACACCTAAACTATTACATGTGCATGCACACAAAACAAATTATCATGTGCACATAAAAAGTTAGTTGCTTAAAATGATGTTCTTTCATTTAATGTCTATGGTGGGGCTGGATGGGGCAACATTTTATGGCTGGATGCTCTTCCTGTTACCAACACTTACCTATTTTTCAGATATATTTGACTAGTCTTTGAACATGCAAAGTGACCAATTGTCATGTCAATTAGGAATGTACACATCATATTACTGATTTGCTCAGATGATGACCGAAGTGCATGCACATACATGGGAGCTTACTTATATACACACACACGTCATTGTTGTCACTTTAACATTTGCTTTTGATGCCTTCATGTGTCAGGCAAAAGTGTGTTGAGGCAGAATTGTTTCCTACTGAATGTCTTTCCATGTGTCCACTCTATTTGTTTCCAATCTCTCTGTCTAGCAAACAACAAACTTATGTGGAGAACTGGAAATAAACACCATTGGTTGAATAAGCCTTTTGTTTATAAAGATCATGCAACATGTCAAGAAGCCCAGACATGCAAACAAACAATACCACCAGAAGCTATTGTTTACAAACCAGTGAATGTGAAAGAAATACAAACGTCACTCACACAAATGCACATTCACACACATAGACATAAACACAAACACACAAACACGTAAATAACATGACATGGAGAATTTTAGATAGAGCTTCACCTTACATAAAAGACCCATCAAATGTAATTTATGTCTTTTGGAAAAATTCTATATTTTATTCCAGGACAATAGCGCTTTGAATCAAAGACGCAAACTCTTGAATTCCTGCAGACATGCAACAAAATTTAAAATGTCAGCTGACAAAATACCATGTCGATAGTATATATTTTTTGAATCTTGAACTAGTTTTCAATCCCACTGTTGGATTTGTATTTTGTAATGCATGGATTTTCGCATCGCAAAAATATTGTAAATATTGCGACGTATTTCTTGAGAAAATCTTTGACTGTTTTATGTATATATTATTCTCATGTTTAAGATTTTATTTTTATTCCATTTAATCATTATATTTATAGATAATTCGATATATGGTGTCCATTTTGCATGTCTTTTATCCAATTTTTATTATTATACACTCAGCAATTTTTAAAAAGTTGTTTGTATATATACGTTAAGACCTAGATATGCTTTTATGTGGATGTCTGTATTGTAAGCATGCATATGTATTCGTATGTGTGCGTCTGTGTATATGTGTAAGCTTGTATGTTTATACTTGTACACATATGTATATGGATGTATATGTATACATGTATACACTTATATTTGTGTGGATATGTATTTACGTGCATATTTCTATATCTTTATATACGTGATCTTATATGTGTATTTATATGCCAATATATACTTATGTATATATATGTAATTTTATGGATCTTTTCCTTTTGAACAGCACTTTGTAACATAATTTCTAGTTAACTAAACACTTTTAAACTTCGTATACTGGTAGAATGTGTTTATAAAACATCTTTTTTTCTTGGCTTTATTGTGAAAATTCTATAGTTTGTAAGATATTTCATCTGAAATTTCGAGCATTTCGGCAATTTTAACCAATCGCTGGAGTCCATTTAGGTAAACAACATTCCGTGCTGTATGAATATGTCCCTCCTTTAAGAAACAGATTGGGTTTATTTACATTTGTGAAGAAAAAAAGATACCCTTCCCCAACCTCAAACCCTAACTAACCCTAACCCTAAATCTAAAATAGATTGAAATGCAATAGATCAATACTAGGGCCATAATTATGGGTGTCATTTTCATTTGACACCGCTAGAAAAAAATCCCATTTTCCATAGTGGTGTCGTATGAAATTGTCACTCATAATTATGGCCCTAGTATCGATTTATTGCATTTCAATCTATTTTAGATTTAGGGTGAGAGTTAGGGTTGGTTAAGGTTAGGGGTGGGGGAAGTGTATCTTTTTTCTTTACAAATGTAAATAAACGCAATCTGTTTCTTAGAGGAGGGACATATTCATACAGCACGGAACGTTTTTTACCTAAATGGACTCCAGCGATTGGTTAAAATTGCCGAAATGCTCGAAATTTCAGACGAAATATCTTACAACCTATAGAATTTTCTCATTAAAGCCCAAGAAAAAATGATGTTTTATAAACACATTCTACCAGTATACGAAGTTTAAAAGTGTTCAGTTAACTAGAAATTATGTTGAAAAGTGCCATTCAAAAGGAAAAGATCCAATTTTATTTTATGTGTATGTTTGTTACACATATTCCATCACCTATTTCTCTTTCTTTTTCTTTCCTTACACAAAGTACCCTTTTTCTCCCTATTCGTTACTTTGATAGTGTCCTTAAACAATGCGTTCCTCTTCTCCCCCCTTACTTCCCTCTTTCTTTCGCTAGCTGTTACATTTTTTCTTTTCTTTCCCCCTCCCTACGTTTAAGATATACTTTCTATCTCTTGTCTGTTATAACTAACTTGTATATGTATGCACCAAGAGATTTTTATGCACGTCCATATATGTATATGTGTGTATGTGTATTTGTGCGTATATTTATGTCTTACATATATATGCCTGTATATGTATGTAGCTATGTGCATGCATCTGTGTATTTTGATGTATATATGTATATGGTCTAGTATGGGTATATACTGTTGTAAAATATGTAATGCAGCGTGAACATTTTAATTTTAATGTATTAATTGACTTATATTTTGTATATAATTATTTACAATATGTATTTTGAATCTACTCTACGATTTAAGGTTTTCTTCGATTTTACAATAGGATGAATTTATATTGGATTCATTTATTTTGTTCATTGCATGCTTAAGACAGTTAATTGAAACGATCAATAAAACAAATCCAAGCATCTCAACAATCTCACCAGACCTACCTTTCAGTGTGTCCACAGTGAGTCTGCCAACCCTGAGGGTGTGGGCTTGTGAGACCCTGGGATGGGGGACAGCAGCGTCATGCACCTGAAAAGAAAGCTCCCATTTGGCAGATTTCATAAACAAACAACAGCCTTCAATCTGCATACAATACACCATCATTTTTATGTGCTATATGATCACTGGGGCTCTGCCATTTGGTGTTCCTACATAATTTTACTTCATGAATGCTTTTCAGGAATTGACATTTGGTGCATGAGGTAGTTTGATGCCGCTGCCCTCATCTGCACCACAGGCAATAAAAAAAACAAGGGGACGTCACAATCTTACAGCTGGACCTAAGCTCAATATACAAGTGGGCTAAAATAAACAACATGCAGTTTAATGCTGGAAAATTTCAAACACTGCACTATCAACTCAGTACAAACACAGTATGATCTACATTTACAGGACCCGAAGGCTCTATAATCCCAGAGTCACATGCAGTGAAAGACTTGGGGATCAGTATGTGCAATGATACATCATTTCATATGCACATATGCAAGGTGGCAGCAAAGTGCAGACAACTGGTTGGATGGATACTGAGGTCCTTCAAGACAAGAGACCAAGAAACTATGTTGACCCTGTAGAGAACCTTTGTTCTCAGCTACCTGGACTAGTGTTCCCAGTTATGGTCACCACATAGTGCCAAACTAACAGTGGAGCTTGAAGCAGCGCCACTACACTAAAAAGATTGAAACAGTGCAGTGAATGAGCTATAGGGATAGGCTGAGAAAACTACAGCTCTACTAGTGAGCAAGGGCTTTTCAGTAGTCAAGTTGGAAGTCACTGACTTGTTCTTGCTCCGCTTACCTTATATTTCTTCAAGTTAGTTCAAATTACCTTGATTATTGATATGTCCATTGTAATGATAGAGGCATTATCTATATATGTACACACTGATTTATTGAGTCTCACTCTTGCTGTAAATTGAATCTTGCTGTAAATTGAATCTACAGAAGCTGTGAAGAGAAGAGTAGGTCTTGATGGTACCCACTCATGGTAATGAACGGTTCTGGAAGATGGCCATTTATGCTGACCACCAAGGAGATATTGAGTTATAATGAGTTTTGTAGCCTCTGAAGGCAAGATGCATGCTAGCTGTACTTAACTCTTTAGCATTTAAACCAACAATATCTTGCCTATTTTATGTCAAAACTGGCCAGACCCATCCCCTGACACCTACAATATTGTCGTAAAAATAAACAATCACGTCATTGAAATCTTGCAGTTACTAGATAATGTTATGATTAATTCAAAACAATGTAAATAAATAAGCATTACATTTGATAGAGTAATCTGAATGCTAAAGTTCATGTAGTTGCTTTTGAATTATTTGTATGTATTAAAGCTGCATGGAAGGTTGATCTTCTTTCCTTCTCACTGGTGTACTACACAAAAACCTTCCTGGAATTGCATAGGTTTTGGTTTCAAATTTTAACACAAGGCCAGCAGGTTTGGGGTAGGGGCCAAATTGACTTAATGGACCATGGTGTTCAACTGGTGCTTATTTTATTGACTCCAAAAGGATGAAAGACAGAGTCGACCCCGGCAGAATTTGAACTCAGAACATACAGATAGACAAAATGCTGCACAGCATTTCACCCAGCATGGTAATGATTCTGCCTGCTTGCCACCTGCCGCTGGGAGATACAACATGTCACTTTGGGGCTTAACCCATTAGAATTTAAACCAGCCATATCCGGCCAAAAGTATCGTGCCTGTTTTATGTTCAAACTGGCCAGATCTGGTCTCTCAGACCAACCCTACAATATTGTTTTAAAAATATTGTTTTAAAACAGCTACCTCATAAGAATCTCATAACTACAAGATAATGCATGATTCGTTCAAAACAATGTAGATGAAGAAGCATTAATTTGGCAGAATAATGTGAACACTAAAGGATTAAACTGACATGCCTTCTTATATATGTCATATCAAAGTTTTGTTACATTGTTTCTCTGTTACTTATACTCATTCAATTGCTTTCATAACCTCATGTTTTAGAACATGTATCATAGCTCAGTCAATGTATCCTTTTTGTTAAAAAATAGTTAAGCTGTTTTAGCTACAAACACATATTCAATACTATCCTTTCTATAAATGCCTTCTATTCTGTCAGTTCCTACTCGAGTTGATAAATTTTTTTAATATTGAAAGTCTTTACTAAATCTAACAAGGTTCTTATCTAGTTTTCTTTTTCAACCTCAACCACTTAATTAGTTCATCAATCCAGTTCCTTCTTAAATAATTTAGTTTAATCAATCACTATATACTTTCCATTTGAGAAATGGGACATTTTAGCTTTCAATTTAATTGGGTCTGTGTTTGAAACATCAAATCTAAATTGATTATACATATCTAAAACTTGTGTTTTTATTTTTAGCTAACAACATAAAATTGCATGCTCGTACACCATACTTATCAGCTAACCTAATTATCATATCAAGCTACAATTTTCCGTTGTTTCATTGTAACTTACAATGGGGAAATTTGGAAGAATTGTAGCAAGGTCATATCCTTGAAAATTTCCATGCCTTCTGAAATTTGCCAACAGTGCACCTGACCCCCCCCCCCCCATCATCATCATCATCATCATCATCATCATCATTATTAAGGTGGCGAGCTGGCAGAACTGTTACAGTGCTGGGTGTTTGTCTGCTGATATGTTTTAAGTTCAAATTACCATGAGTGACCTAAATAATAATAATAATAATAATGATTATAGTAATGATAATAATAATAATAATAATAATGATAGCATCGGAAAGTACCTTAGGAATGAGAACCCAGATTCAAAATTTCCCCCAAGACACCTGATGAAGGCTGGAGGCTATATCAGCTGAAACGTTGTGTTGACAACAAACAAGATGAGGATAAGTATCCATCGAATGTAAATAATGTAAATAATTCCTCATCTCTTAAATATAGAACTGTATAATATATGTTTCAACACACGAACTCGTATAAAGAATCTTGCAAACCAAATCTCAAAACAAGTTAATAATAGGAGTTATTTCCCCGTTTGCATACTTTTGGGAAAACCTTCGGGATTGTGGATGTGTGTGTGTATATGTGTGCACACATGCACACACACGCATGAGCACAATTATGTCATACCAACTTAAGAAAAGCACACAATGGATAATGTCATCCCGACAGGTTTTTATTACAATGTATGCTTTAACCCTTTAGTGTTCAGATTACTCGGTTAAATGTAATACTTTTTCACTTAAATTGTTTTGAATTAATCATGCATTATCTTATAGCTTTGAGGTTTCAATGATGTGAATGTTTATTTTTAGAATGTCAATGTAGGTTAGGTGTGAGAGGCTGGATATTGCCAGTTTGAATATAAAACATGTATAATATATTGGGCCGGATGTGGCCGGTTTAAACACTAAAGGGTTAATATTCTTTGACTAGTTTCAGTCATTGCTCTGTAGCCATTTTGGAGTCCTGCTGACAAGAGCAGAAATTAGTCATGTCAACCTCACTATTTTTTTTAGCCTGACATTTGCTTTTATCACTCTCTTTATTGAACAACTAAGTTATGCGTGTGTGTGTCTGTGGGTATTGGGCTAAAAATGATTGGTTGGGTTGCTAAGGTGACTTAGCCATTTATTAATTTATTAATTAAAGAATGATAGAATAAGTACCAGATTGAAATACATAGTGGGATTTGATATTGGTTTAAGCCTTCAACAGTGGCGCTGTTGATGTTGTGTCATTTCTTGACTCTTCCCTTGTTATTCAGGAGCTTAACTTGCTAGATATAACAAATCATCATCATCATCATTTAACGTCCAATTTCCATGCAGGCAGGAGTTGAACAGTTTGACTGGAGCAGGCCAGCTGAAGAGCTACCTGGGCTCCATGCTGGATGCCCTTTCTAATTACCAACTTTACAGTGTACTGGGTGCTTTTTATGTGGCACCAGCACCTGTGAGCCTGCAAGATTAATTGCTCAGCTGAAGAGAGATGCAGGAGACATGCCTGTATGCAAGGACAACCACGGTTTTTAATCTTCTCAAATTCTGATTAACTAGATATAGCAAGTAAATCTTTTCAAATTACACTTTCCTATCTTAAAAACAAAAAATTAAGGAAGGACACATTAGATAATGTTCTTGATACACTATGTCCAAATAAATGACAATATTACCATAGCCTGAATGTTTTTAATCATAGGTTTTTCCATTCAGGGTTAACTTGACATTAGATATCTAACAGGTTTATCATTCAGTTTCATAGATGCTTAATTGACAAAAATCATCATAATTTTATATCAGCTTTGCTGTGCTGGCATGGTTGAATGGTTCTTTTATGGCATAATACCTTGCCACTTGTTGCAGTCTCTGATCATCTGTCTCCTTCATGAAATTAAGCATTCTGAGATCAGGCTGCACACCATTCTTTCCATATCCTACTCGTTTGCAGACTCCTTCCACTCGTATCACTTGACCTTTAATGAAAATACTCTCTGTCATATACATTGCATGTCTATACCAGCATAGTTTTCTGCCTTGTACACTACAGCTGATTACTACAACTTAGATTTTGTGAATGTGGCAATTATTGCATCATGCCATCTTGGGAGTATTGTGTTGAGTTGGTTGATGAATGTGATTCCTGGATGTTGTATTGTGTCTTCCGATGTATGTGTGTCTGATGAGTGCTCATGTATTGCTGTTGTGTAATAAATTTTCTCAATGACTCTTTAATATTGTTAAGTTCACTTTTATCTCTGATTAATTTATTTAACTCTAATATTTTTTTTTCTTACTTCGCAGAATACCAAAGATGTCATCCCACAGCCAAGTATCAGAGCAACTATTGACCTACTTGGAGACAAAAAGCAATGGTCGAACTGTGCTTACTGTTCCAGATGGCAAATACAAGGGTTGGCTACCCAAGTCTTTGTACTCCTTGGAGCTGGATGAACTCTATCTCCCATTTATGCGATTGTACACCTTCCCTGTACGCGGCAGTAGTCTAGGTTCTCTAACTAGCTTAAAAGTTTTCCATGCTGTTGGCAACTACCTCCAAACTATTCCAAACTGTTTTACTCAAATTTCTGAATTACAGAAATTAAACCTTAGTTATAATAACCTCTCAGAGCTATCACAGTCTATTTTCAAACTAACCAGTTTGGTTGAGCTAAACCTGTGTGAGAACAGCGTTGAAAGGCTACCGCCGGAAATCGGAGAGCTTAAGAATCTGCGCCATCTGAATATCGGTGGAAATCTGTTGTCCGAAGTTCCGGAACAAATGAGTCAATGCAAGAAGTTGCAGATTCTTAATCTGTCTGGAAAGTGGAGTCCGCGAGGTGGATTACGGACGTTACCAATTTCAGTGTGCAATTTGCCAGAACTGCTCACCCTTGACTGCAGTTGGCACCAAATTGACACACTCCCTGATGAAATTGGTAATTTAAAAAAGCTGAAAATTCTTAGCTTGCGTGGAAATCACTTAAAATATATATCTGAAAAAATTGCTGATTGTACTAATTTGCAAGAACTTCATCTTACTGCCGCTATGCGGTTTATTCCTAAAATACCTGTAGCTTTGCTTAACCTCAAGAGTTTAGTTAAACTGAATATAAGTGGCAATTATTTTACTACTATACCTCCTGAAATTAGTGGATTAGAAAATTTGAAAGTATTTCTCATGCAGAAAAATGCTTTACTCCAATTGCCTGAAGAATTCTTCAATCTTCAGCAGTTGGAGGAAATTGAACTGTCAGACAATTATCTTGAAACAATTCCTGGTAGTATTAGAAGGCTTCATGTTTTACGAAAATTGAGTGTGTGCAATAATAGACTAAAATCTTTGCCTAATGAAATATCTAGTTGCCAGTCGCTTCAGTCACTCAATTTAGCTCACAACTTGCTTGAAGAAATTCCGGACACGTTCCACCGACTTGACAACTTAGACTTTTTGAACTTGACAGAAAATAAACTCAAGCGCTTGCCTCTCCTCTTAGACCAGCTTACTGGCCTTGAGAAAACAAATGGCATTTTCTTGCAAGGCAATTATTTGGTAAAACCACGGCAGGAAATATGTGATCAAGGTGTGGGGGCATTGTTTAAATACTTGAAAGAAATTCGAGTTAGTGAGGCAAACCATCGGAGAAAGATGATTCTTACTGGTGCTGTGAAGGCTGGAAAAACCAGCTTACGAAATGCATTGCTTTTGGGCCGATCACGATTAACTGCAGATGATGAACGAACGTGGGTATTGGAACGCCATCTCTGGGAACCTGAAGAAAGCTTACGGGTACAGATTCTTGATTTTGGTGGGCATCATATTTATTCTGCTGCTCATCATATGTTTCTTACCTCAGAAGCTTTGCACATTCTTGTTTTTGATCTGAATGTGTTTTCTTGTGATCCTGAATCCTATGACTTTAGGATCGGAGATTGGCTGGAAGGAATTCTGGACAGAGCACCAGGAGCATCTATTCATTTAGTTGGAACTCACGCTGATCTTTGTAATGAGAATGAAATAGCAGAGAAGAAGGCTTACATCCTGGAGAAGATGCATTCTGAAGAGAACACGAAGATTGATAATCTTCGTATGGAAATAAATCAACTGAAAGAGAAGTTAGAAAGTACGCAGAGACAAGACACTGGCAAGAGTGGTTTTTCAGATTTCGATGTTGAACGAGATTCTGAGAAATTAAGTCACCTGCAGCGTATGGTAAATACCCGAGTGATATTACCTGATGATATTTCAACAGTCAGTTGTGCAGATGATCTTGTCGGCATTAATGAATTTGTTGATAAAGTCATCACTACATTGAAAGAATCAGAACAGCGGCCTCTTCCAAAGTCTTGGTATAGTTTCTTAATTGAGCTGCAGCAACGAGAAGAGAAAATACTTCAATGGAATGATACATTAAAGATTTTTACTGATCTCATGAAAAGCTTAGGCCAGTCAATGATTAGCATGGAAGGGTCTCCTGAAAAAAGTTTGCAAGTTATTTTAAAATATTTTCATGCAACTGGAGAAATCATTTGGTACTATGACAATCCTAAGCTCAATAAGCTTGTATTCCATCGACCAGAGACACTGATTGATATGTTGCGCTCAATATTTCGGCATGATTTTGAGGATATTATGGTGTATCA
>NC_043005.1:40296020-40323520 GCF_006345805.1 Octopus sinensis
CCTCGATTTCTTCATGTTTTTGAAACACTTTAATTGACAAAGGATGCATTTTCTATAATATATTATGCAAACCTGAAATGTATGTAGCAATTGATTTTAAAATATCACTATTTGGTTTGACTTCATTATTACAGCTATATATATATATATATGTATGTATGTATGTATGTATGTATGTGTGTATACATACAGGAAGACATGGGATGATGTGGTGAGGACCAATCTCAGGATGTTGGGGCTCACAGAGGCAATGACAATGGACCGAGATGTCTGGTGATATGAGATTCTAGAGGAGACCTGCTCACATCAATGAAACTGAGTTCTAGAAGCATTGTGTTCTACCCACATGTAACAATAAAATTTTCATACACCCTACCCTGACGAACCAAACTGCATTGCCTCTCTTTCTCACATTTCCTCTTCATACACTATGATTATCTCCCACTCCTCAATCCTGTCCTCACTACCCTGCTCACTGTATCATTGCTTTCCCCACCCCTACTCCCTACTCAATTATGCCTGCTTGGCAATACTCTGCCATGTATATTATGACCTCTATATCTTGTGGGGTATGCTCTGGCACCTGCCATCATTTATCTCTCTTGTCCTTACTCTACCTATTTCTTTAATACCCACAAGGGGCTAAACACAGAGAGGACAAACAAGGACAGACAGATGGATAAAGTCGGTTATATCAACCCCAGTGCGTAACTGGTACTTATTTAATTGACCCCGAAAGGATGAAAGGCAAAGTCAGCCTTGGCGGAATTTGAACTCAGAATGTAATGGCAGACGAACAACGGCTACGTATTTTGCCCGGCGTGCTAACGTTTCTGCCAGCTCGCCGCCTTTCTTGTCCTTACTCTACCATCCCATCTATGTCTCATCCCTGTCTTTAGCGAGTATACCCTGCCCCTTTGCCACCTTCTCTCTCCTGCACTCTCTTGCTTCTCCCTCTCTCCTCCCTCTCTCTCTCTCTCTCTTTCCCATACATTCCCTCTGGCTGGGTAACCATGTATCTCCTCTACAGCAGCACACCTGTTTTCTGCCCGCGTCCTTGATCACTCTCTCTCCCTCTCTCTTTCTCTCCCACCCCTGGGTAACCATGTACCTCTTCTACAGCAACACATCTGTTTCTGTTCTCATTCTTGATCACTCTCTCTCCCTCCTTCTCTTGCTCTTCTCTCTGGCTAGATAACCATATATCTCCTTTACAGCAGTACACCTGTTTCTGCCCTCTTTCTTGTTAACTCTTTCTCTCTCTGTCTCCCTTGTTAACTGTCTCTCTCTCTCTTTCTCTGGCTGGGTAACCATGTACCTCCTCTACAGCAAGACATCTGTATCAGTCTCTTTGTCTCTCTGTCGCACTGTATACCTTTCATCATCTGACACAAGATAACCTCCTCCAATGCCCCCTCCTCTCTCAAAGATTCGTTAGCTTGCAAGTTACTTGGTGACCCTGCCAGTGCTGGTGCCACTTAAAAAGCATCCAGTCAACACTGTAAAGTGGTTGGCATTTGGAAGGGCATCCAACTGTAAAAAACTATGCCAAAACTGACCTCGCCTGTTTTGGTGCCACGTAAAAAGTACTCAGCCTGCTCTGCAGGATGGTTGTTGTTAGGAAGGGCATTCAGCCATAAAAACCATGCCAAAAGAGACACAGAAATCAGTCGCAGTTAGCTCCTGTCAAACTGTCCACCCCATGCCAGCATGGAAGGAGGACGTTAAACGATGATAATGAATTAGTTATACTCCTACAGTGAAGGCGCATGGCTTAGTGGTTAGGGGCATTTGGCTCATGATCGTAAGGTCGTGAGTTCAGTTCTTGGCAGTGCGTTGTGTCATTGATCAAGACAGTTTATTTCACGTTGCTCCAGTCCACTCAGCTGGCAAAAATGAGTAGTACCTGTATTTCAAAGGGTCAGCTTTGTTACACTCTATGTCACGCTGAATCTCCCCGAGAGCTACGTTAAGGGTACACGTGTCTGTGGAGTGCTCGGCCACTTGCATGTTAATTTCTCGAGCAAGCTGTTCCGTTGATCATATCAGCTGGGACCCTTGTCTTTGCAACCAACAGAGTGCTCTTTATACTCCTACAGTACACAAAATATTTTAACAATTATTTTTATGCAATTCTTAATAATACTTAATTATAAAAATATAACAGGATTTTTTTAAATCATCGAATGGCTATGAAGGGTCCAGTAGAGAAACTGGTTGAGAAACTCTACACTAAACTTTGTTGACAGAAGGGAAATTATTGGTTTCAGATTTTGGCACAAGGCCAGCAAGTTTGGCAGGAAGAGTAAGTCAACTTATTTTCTCAACCCCAAAAGGATGAAAGGTAAAGTCGGCCTCTGCGAAATCTGAACTCAGAACGTAAAGACAAATGAAATGCTGCTAAGCATTTTGCATGGCATACTAACGATTCTGTCAGCTCAGAAGGGAAATTATTGATGTTAGTGTAGTACTGATGATAATGATTGATATTCATTGCTATTTTTAAATTCTCTTCTCTTTTTTGAAAATTTTTCTTCCGTTTCTTTTCATTAGAATTCCAAGAAGATTTACCAAAGCATATTCAGACCACAGTTGAGTTCATGCACAGGTGTAATATCTTGATGCAAACCATGGATGATATTGATGGATCTTCTGCCGATACTGGTAAATAAACTGCAATTTGTTTTCTTTTTTAATATATTTTCATACTATACATCATGCTTCCCATTTCCCTCTGCTATTACCATTCTCCACTTGTGGTCCATCTGTGAACCATTCAACTCAACTGTGTATTATTGTGTAGCTTAGAAGTTTACATAGTTTCAGATTGAGTCCTGCGGAATGACACCCTGGGTAAGTGTTGTTTACCATAGCCTTTGATCAGTCCAATCTTTGTGAGTGAAATTGGTTGATAGAAACTGTGTGGAAGCCTAACAGAAGAACTAGTTTTTCATCTTTGTCTGGTTCTTGGACTTGTTTAATGGGTTCACTCTTCTGTTAGGAATTCAGCCTAAGTTTTAGGCCTGAAGATAACTCCTATTTTTTTCACCCATCTTCAAAGTTGAAGAAAAAAGCTAGGAGCACTACTTAAAATTGGGATCTTTGCCTATATAAAGTATTGAAGTAAGGCTCATCGGTTCATAATTATGAATCTACTGCAAGCATTTCTTTGTGTTTTTGTAGAATAACTTTATTGTAAATTGCCTCAGTTTATTCAGTTACCAGATGTATGGGATCATGATATCTATAGGTATCATTTTAAGATGATTTCATGCAGAGATTTATGTCTTCTTTATTTGACACAGTGAAATAGATATTATAGAAACTTCTCAGCATTAAAGGGAGAAGTACATTTTCACATTTGATATATTTCAATTCTACTTATTGTCTCACAAATGTGATGTAACTATCACAAACAAGAGCTATACAATTTGTTAAATTGATAGCTTGGGATACATTCTCTTTTTTATGCTAATAGTCTGACCAAGATACAGTCAATCTAAGCACATCACTATTATCTAAACCAATGAGGAAGCTTCTAAGCTGTTGTTCAATCTGTTGGAGATAGCAGCAAAATCTCTCTCAAATCACACTTTTTCTTTTTTTAAAGAATACAACACTGATATAAAAGAAAAACAGGACAGTCTTGGCTGGAATATTTTTGATCATCAGTCAGTTTGGTCATGACTGACCTGCGACTAAACAGCAACATCACTATGTTTGGTACTGAGAATAAGTAGCATCCAACCATTAAAGAAAAGTAAAAGTGAAGAGTGAAAGTCTTGACAACCAAAATTAGATTTTAAATTGATGTGTTATCATCAGGTCATTTCTAATTTTGTAAACCTATGATGAAAGGGGTTCTGTCCTTTACCATGCAGTCTTTTTCTTTTAGGCATGGTGTGTCTGTGTTTACATTTTTCAATGTGTCCTTTTTTTTTTTAATGATTAATTTGGAAAAGATTTTGCTGCTATTTCTTGCAAGTCCAGTGACTGCATAGGAGCCCTGTTATTAGCTTTTCTTTACTGATTTTTATGATGCTGGCAATAGTGGTGGTGGTGGTAAAAATATTTGATCATTTCTCGATAATTTGGTACTTCAACACTAAATCACTTTGTCTCAGTTACTATGTAGAACTAAAAATGTGCATTAGCTTGTTTAATTGTCAAGCAGAGCAACTGTGGTATAAGTAATGGCAGTTCTTTAGTTGTGAGCCTATATTTTTTATTCATCCATTACAAGCTTCTCCCAATGGAAGGAATCATGACGGATAATCAAAAAATATGTTAAGTTGGAGGAACTCTGAGGGTGTGAAATTCAACTCCCATGAACGCTCATCATCATCATTATCATTTAAAGTTCATTTTCCATGCTGGCATAAGTTGGACAGTTTGGCAGGAGCTAGTATGCCAGAAGACCGCACTAGACTCTACTCTCTGTTTCAGTATGGATTCCGTGGCTGGATGCCCTTCCCAATACCAATCTCTCTTGAGAGTGTGTTGGCATGGCACCAGCACTAGTGAAGTCACCAAGTAATTTGGAAGACAAAGACTCCTCATTATTTACATTTGACGGATATTTGTCCTCATCTTGTTTCGGCTGATATACCCTCCAGCCTTCATCAGGTGTCTTGAGGAAATTTCAAACCTGGGTTCTCATTCCAAAGGTATCTTTCGTTGTCGCCGCTGTAGCAGCAGCAGCAGTCTGTCTACCCTATGTGAAAAGCCTCTCCGAAAAGATACAGAAGATATGCGGCCCATATGACATCAGGACAGTATTCAAAAGTAATACAACACTTTGCAAATATCTCCTTCGAGTAAAACCACCCATAGAAGAGAATATGACCAAGAACTGCGTGCACTCCATACCATGCAGCTGTGGTAGGCGAAACATGCTGCCCCCTCAAAATAAAGGTAGAGAAACATTGCAAAGCTGTGACACGGGGAGATATTGATAAAACAGGTATAGCTGATCATGTATGGAAAAATGGAGCCCACCTCCCCCTATGGAATGAAGTTAAAATAATAGACAGAGAACACCACTGAAAAATATGAAAACTAAAAGAAGCAGCACATATGCTAGGACACAACAACCTCCTAAGCAGACTGGGTGCAGATATGAACAGCATATGGGAACCAGTATTAAAGAAGGATAGGAGATTATTAGATTTATAAGCCCTAAAATTCACTCCATAATTGCCCATGAGCATATGGCGTAGTGGTTAAGAGCTACTAACCCCAAGATTCTGATTTTGATTCCGGGCAGTGACCTGAATAATAATAATGATGATGATGATAATGGTTATGGTGGTGGTGGCAGCAGCAGTGGTGAAGAAGAAGACGACGACGATGACGCCACTGCCGACAATTGTCTTAGAAATGAAAACCCAGGTTTGAAATTTCCCCAAGACACCTGATGAAGGCTGGAGAGTATATCAACCGAAATGTGTTAACAAACAAGATGAGGACAAATATTTGTAAATAATGTACATAATTCCTCATCTCTTAGATATAGAACTGAAAGACTCCTCAACTGAGAGGAAGGGTGGTATTGAGAGAGGTGAGTTTGTGCCAGGTGATGAAAGCTTAAACTATGATAGAGGAACTGAAACAGGTGTCTTGCTGTGGAGTAGATACATGGCTACCGCAGTTGGGGAGAGAGAGAAAGATGTTGATGTGCCAAGATGTACCCTCAAGATTGAAGGAGGTGGGTGTAAGTGGGGTGGTACAGAGGATTCACAAGAGTGCAAATGGGGAAAGGGGAAGAGAAGGGTTGCAGTGAACACTGTATACCAACATTTTGTTGGTATACAGGAAAGAGGGAGTCTAGCAATCACATCTAATGTCTTGAGAAATCCCATCTCTTTTAAAAATCAATGAGGTACCTTTTAAATCAGTTTTGGAAGAGATGAAGAAGCTAAAGTGACAAAGGTATAATTTGAATCTGAGAACTTTTTACAAAGTATTCACTGCTTTGCCTGTCACTCAGATACAGTAAGCTGTAATTGAAAAAAGCAGAATAATATAATGAATTCTTAAATAATTTTAACAGAAATAAGTATAAGTTTCTTTTTATTTTATTAAAAAAAAATCTTTTCTTCATATTTTTCAGGCCTGCTGAGTGATCTGGGTTTAAGGTATTTGGCTGCCAAACTTGGCAAAGATTGGTTTGCAGTTGGTCTCCAGTTGGGCTTACAACAAGCTGACATTGAAAGAATCCAACTTAACCATCCTTCTGACTCTTTCAAGCAAATCTTTACCCTCTTAGTTCTGTGGAGGGATAACAACAGGGGTAATTCCAATAGAATTGCAGAACTACTAAGCGCCCTGGAAATCAGTGAACTGAATGCGATAGTGGCAGAGCTAAAGAAGAAATATGCCATTGAGGACAGTTAATCTAGGTGAGTCACTAATTAGATCTTGGATTTTCGTATATGAACAAAACAAAAAAAAAGCATGCACATTCACATATGCATACATATGCGTGTGTACGCTTTTTCCTGATAATACAGTGACAATAACAGTTGGTACAACTGGAATAATGTATAAACACTCTTGTAAAGACATTGATTACCATAGGCACATTCCAAAAAAATACCAATACTAGAGTTGTTTTTATCAAAAAGCAAGTGTGTTTTCTGTGATGATTTGATTAGCAGTGCTGAGTTTTACAATTCTGTAAATATTCATTTCTATTCTATGCCCAAGGCCCAAAATTTTGGAGGAGGCAGAGGTCAGTCGATTAGATCAACCCAGTATGCAACTGGTACTTAATTTATCGACCCCAAAAAGATGAAAGGCAAAGTCGACCTCGGCAGAATTTGAGCTCAGAACACAAAAACAGACGAAATACCACTAAGCATTTCACCCGGTGTGCTAACGTTTCTGCCAGCTCACCGACTTACAATTCTGTAAATATTAATAATAATATTTTATAAGCTTAAAGCTAATAAGTGATCACTGTGTATTAACTTAAGAAAATAGTCTAATATTGAGGCATATAAAAGCCCTTAGTAGAAAAAATGGGTTTTCTGTATGTGTGGGACTTCAATCCACATCTTTATGTTTTTGTATTAGTCAATACATGGTGATTGCTTATAAGTTTTAAGCTTATAAAATATTATTTATCAATACTAGAATCTGTTGCATATAGCTTTTAGATAACCTTGAACATAAGCAATTTTTCTGTGATGTATCTCATTCTTTTTTATGTAATTAACATCAGAATAACTACTTAGCCTTTCTGGAGAAAGTTGCAAGTTGTAATAGATTAGTGATTGGTTTATTTAGGAAAATATCAGATCTGTGCTTCATGTGCAGAAATAAGCACCAGTTTTAAAAACACTTTCCATAATTGAGTCAGGTTCTATTGACTAGCAGTCAGATCGCACTTTGCCATTTTGAAGAAGGAAGGAGACGTTCAATAATGTAAACCCAAATGTATTATTATATTTGGGAAGAGAGGAGAACCATAACTTGAATGTCTTTGATCACGTGCTACTTTATCACAGCTGATCTGAATCTAAGCAAAAAATAACACTTTCTTTATAAAAAATGTGACGGCTATATTTTAGCAGAGTTACTTCCCTTATCATAGCTTCCTTCCCTTGATAATTTATGAACTTGATGGTTTTTCTTAAACTTTTCCTGCCATGACTGTTGGATCGATAGTGCTATAAATTATCATACCTTAGTGAAGATGTTTTACATAAATGCTATTCCATTCATTGGTTATCCAACCTTCAATCTGAGAGGTTTAAAAAAATTTTTTTCTTCTTGATTTTAGTCATTGCACTGAGGTCATGCTAGGTCACTACCTTTAAAAGTGATGTAATCGATCGTATCGGTCTCAGTACCGATTTCAGTCTCTTGTTTTATAGATCTATATTTATTGAATGGCAGGTCTAGTTTTTTTGTTTTTAGAAAACACCAGTTTACACTGGTAAGTGCGCACACACACGCGTTTGCACGTGCAACGCTTCTAGAGCTCTGAGATATTGCCAGCTGCTTACAGTGGTTGGTGGAAAATCAACTTTCACATTGTACAGGTTAGTAGAGGTTATGACTGTTAGTAGCCAGGCAGTCATTATGAGTGTTGTTGAGTGCAGTTTATTGGGAATAGTGTAGCATATTGGGAATAGCCTAAATGTAATCTTTACTGGATTCCTGTTAAAGTGGTAAATTAGTAACTTGCCCAAAGCAAGTATGATTGATATATAAGAGAAATTAAAGTATACTGGAGATTGTGTGGGTCAAGAAGGTAGGGAAAAGCTGGAATTAAAGGTAGATCAAAAATGGTAACACATGGATGGGGTGTTTAACGCCAGTTCTGTTTGGGAAGGGGATAAAGAAGAAATGGGTGAAAATATCATAAAAAGGAAACGAAGGGAAGGGGAAAGAAAGATGAAATATTCTCATATAGTAAAGATGATAAAATACTAATAGACAGCTGATCATATTGTAGCTTTGCACTCAAGTATGTTTACGACTCATTGTTAATGGTGTCCTCCATAGCTGTGGTTTAGTTTTGTTTTTAATCGAGAAAAAAAAAATTTTTTTTTTTTGCAATGAAATGAGGATATAACAATCCCAACACTTCATCTGGTAAATGAACAAGGCCTATACTCTTTGCAGTTGAGGAAATTGTTGATGATATTTATTCTTCAGATGAAGAGTATACAGTTATGCAGACAATGAGCATGATTTGGACAAATTTCTGAAAGAGATGAGAAAAGTAGTGATTTGGGTGAACAAATACAATAGTTGAGAGATAGGTTTATTATTATTATTCTTCCGAATTTTTTATGATTCTGTCCATTAGTTTGCCTGCAGTTACTCTTGAGCTGTATATGCAGCTGTTTATATTTTTTTGCTCAGGAGCCCAGGTGGTAGATAAAGTTAGACACAGAAGCTTATGTCTAAGAGGGCTAAATATGTCCCCACTGGAGAATATTCATGCAGGAATGTTTGCTTGTTTAGGACGAATTCTCAAGGCATGGCTGTGTTGGAGCTGCTAGAAATTGAATTTACCTGTGTTGTGTGCTGGCTGACAACACATTTGTTCATTGCCTGTGTATTGTTGGCCAGTGAATTTATATTAAAGAGCTGTTAGCACATATGGGACAGATCTATCTATCAGGTGAGTCATGAACATTGAGCCACTACCCCCTGTCCGAAGTTTGTGACAAAATTTCGTCAAGACCGAATGTTTCCTCTCAGGCCAAGCATACATCAGCTTACTCTTTTACTTGTTTCAGTCTTTTGACTGTGGCCATGCTGGAGCACTGCCTTTAGTTGAGCAAATCGACCCCAGGACTTATTCTTTGTAAGCCCAGTACTTATTCTATTGGTCTCTTTTGCCGAACTGCTAAGTTACGGGGACGTAAACATATCAGCATCGGTTGTCAAGCGATGTTGGGGGGGGGGGGCAAACACAGACACACAAAACACATACACACATATATATATACATATATACGACGGGCTTCTTCCAGTTTCCATCTGCCAAATCCACTCACAAGGCTTTGGTCGGCCCGAGGCTATAGAAGAAGACACTTGCCCAAGGTGACACGCAGTGGGACTGAACCCAGAACCAAGTAGTTGGTAAGCAAGCTACTTACCACACAGCCATTCCTGCGCCTACTCCTGCGCTTGTTGAACTACTATTTGAAGAGGGAGATGAGGTACTGCCCTCCACGTAACTTTGTGGTTGGATGAACTCCGTTTTTAAAACGAGGCAAGAGGTTGTTATAGCATTGTACTAGGTGGACAAAGCTGGTTAGCAGGGAAAATAACTGAAGATATTTCTATTGGGAGTTAGTTGAGAGTATGAGTGATGATGACCTGGAACTGATTCAGGGCATTGATAAGAACAGCCTGAGTAGTCTCTTTTGGGGTACTTTCAGGTCAAAGACCTAGACAACTTCCAAAAGTCCTTGGCATGGCAGTACTATGGAGGTGAGATTGGGGTGGGGGGTAGGGCATTGCTTTTTCAAGACAAGCTCTTCAGGCTGGAAACACCAACATGTAATATTTGTTTCAGCTTAGGTTCCGAGTTCAAGTACTATTAAAATCAACTCATGCCTTTCATCTCTCTGGGAGTGGGGTGGGTTCGATAAAATTAAGTGCCAGTCATGTACTGAGGTCAGTGGTTTTAACTACCACCCCCACTCGCCCACCTTCCTTCAAAATTGCTGGCTTTGTGCTTAAATCATACATTTATTTATCGCTTTTGTACTTTTTTCTGTCTTTGCAGGACCAACGGTAGACAAGTTAACCAAGTTAATATGGTGGTTTATTTGGCCATCATTGAGAAGTAGACAGAAGAGAGAGAGAGAGAAAAATGAAGAGAGAGGGAAGGCAAGGGAGGGAAAGGGAAGGTGATGACTGACACTACTTGTGATTTATTACATATACATGTTTATACACACACACATACTCTCACATGCACACACACCACACACACACACACACACACAAACGCGCTCTTACTCTGCCATACATAGTGAGCACATAATCACGATGAATTCAGGTTATATATGCAGCTGTGGAAGACAAGCAAAATTTTGGTTTTTTTCCACCAAAAAAAAAAAAACCTGCAAAACATTTTGCTAGAGATTTATTTTTTACAAAATTTTATTTATTTACTTTTTCCTATGATCTTTGACATTTTCTGGGTTTGAGGAATCCAAATTGGATTTGAGGGTTGGTTATGTGTTTTCCTTTTTGGGATGGAACAATTTTTTTTAAACATTTTGTTTCTTTTCCCTGTTTTTCTTTTATTCTTTTCCTCAGTGCACTTTCTGTGCTTGTATATAAGAATATTAACCTGAAGATCAATATTGTATTGTTTTGCTTTCTTTTGATAGTATGACCTTAATTCAAGGAGAATGGACTGCCAGAATCGGTAGAGCAATGGACTAAATGCCTTGTCATAGTTAGTTACATCCCTTTATGTTCTGAGTTCAAATCCTGCCGTGGTCAACTTCACTTTTTATCCTTTCAGGCTTCATGAAAAAAAGTTATAGTTAAGTAATGGTGAGTGTATGTGTGTGAATTGAAATCATTATGTCCCTGCCTCTTTAATTTCTTGCCTTGTTCTGCCAATTGTAGAACTTAAATGTTATGACTATATTTCTGTCAAGCACCATAGAGCAGAGGTACTCTTCATACAAGGCAAGTATGCCAGCCTATTTCATTTTCTGATTCTAGCCAGTTCCTTTCTTCGTATGTATCAATAATGATTCTCGCATGAAGAGCATGAATATTATAGCACAATCTCATTTTACTCTTCTCCATTGATAAAGGCCTTCTGCCTATGTAAGCAGTCAATTTAAGGTCAATGTTCTTTCAAGATTTATGAGGTGAGGTGGGGTGGGGTATAACAAATCAAACACTGTCACCTGTATAAAAACCAGTGTGTGTGTGTGTGCGTGTGTAGGAGGTGGGTGAGGTACAGATTCTGTTATGTGTTTATGTGATTATTAAAATATGCTCTAGTAATGCAATGGTGTTGGGTCACCTGATCATTTACATATGAAGATGATCTAGGAATGGCCCAAAAGAGTAATTAGAAGCATTATGCATATCTGTACATTTGTATGAGTGTTGTTTCATTATACATACACACATATATATGTATCTATATAGTTTATATATGCACATACTACATGTATACATACATATATATATATATACTACATATGTATGTATGTGTATGCATTCACAAATGCATATGTATATATCAGCATATATATTAAAAACAGTTGTTTTTCAGTTTTAATTTATTAAACATTATATTTTAGATATTATATAACCTGCTTATAATGCTACTAGAGAAGAGCATGACTGCCACACAAACTTACCTCCTGTCTTCTTATGAACCAATGTAAAAAAATCAAAATTAACATCATTGTTTTTGTTGCTTTTTTTGTGTATGTGTGTGCTGTTTACTGTTTCCCTCAGAAAATAGAGTTTCCTCATTCTCTGTATCCTCAGCAGTTGTCAAGGGCTGTGAGTTAGCAAGGGCTGTGGGTTAGTAGATTTGGTACAGCATTGGACTCTGTTTTGGCTGTACAGAGGCATGTTCCTTTTTATGATTTGATTTCACATCCCACTGAAGTTGACTTTGCCTTTGAGCCTTCTATGAATGATAAAATAAGGTTCCAGTTAAGTACTTGGCAAGGAGTGGTGTATCAATATAAACGACTGCTCCTTCTCCTATAAATTTGTGGCCTTGTACCTATATTAGAAACGAATATTATGATTTGTGTGTGTTAGTTTTTCCTCCCCCCCCCTTTCCCATTCTGTTAATATTATATGCTTTGGAATGTGATATCTTCAAGTTGTCCAGCCGTGCTTTACCTCCAAAGTGAAGCTGCTCTATATACACAAAAATCTGTGTGTATGTGTGTAAATCTGTGTAAATGGCTAATGATATCTCGTTCTTTTTTTATTCCTATATGTATGTGTGTTTGATAATTCTTGTATCATTTTCTCTGTTTCTCTATCAATTGCTCTCCTTGAATACATGTGTCTCCTATCATTAAACCATTTATTTTTGCATTTTCAAATTGTATTATTTCCTCACCCTACTCTATCTCCTCATATTTTTATCTGTCCCTTGCTGATTAAAAAAACTATTGAATCCTGAAAAAAGAACAAGGCTCTTTTAGAAAGATTTGAATGAAAGTAATAGTGATACTACCCATAAAAGTGTTTATAATGATAATACTTTGGATAAATTTGTGTGAGACTTGTGGCTTGGTTAATAAAGGTGAGAGAAAACATTCAGTTTGAAAATCATTTAGGAGAACCATGAAGTTCAGTGTAAAGGAAAATGTTTTCCTCCTGAAATTCCTGCTGGAACTTTTGAGGGTTCTTTCTTTCTCTTCATCTTTATTTTGCCTCTGTTCTGAGAGGAAACCTTGAAATTTATTGCAAACAAAAGATGATTATTGATTATGGGTAACTATCAGTCAAAAAAAAAAATGATATGAGGTTGAGGGTGATGATAAGTTAATTTGTGTGAAACGAAAGTGAAATAAATTTCAGAGATGCTTTGCTCCTCACAGAAACTGCAGGAGCAACTCAGAGGTATTGCAAGCTTTTTAATCTGTCATGATTACCCCATAGCCTGTAGGCTTTGCCTGAGTGGGGCAGGCTTGTCAACAGGGTTTTCTATTTTCTGTATGTATGCATAGTGTACTACTCTCTCTCTCTCTTATTATATCCTTTGGTTTCTAATGTTTTAATCAATAAGAAATCTTTCTCTCTGTTTAATTCTTCCTTTACTTTCTTTGCCACTTTATATGTCTGTCTGTGAATGAATCTCATTCTGTCTCTCTCTCCTCTCTCTCTCCCCCTCCTTTTCTCACTCTCTCACCATTTTTATGCCCATTACAAAATATCTCTACTGACCCTCTTAAAAGATGTAACAAACAAACACGGCGCCATTTCAGCATTCTCCTTAAATCACTATAAACATTTCAGTCCTCTTTGTAAATTATTTCCCTTGTATCTTTATTTGGTCTCTTAACGTGCAATTCTCAGTACTTTTGAGCCCTGGTAATAACATGTATCTGCCCAACAGCCTACCTAAGTGTCTCTTCATCTCTTACTTAGTGTGTGTGTGTGTATATATATATATATATAATATATAATTATGTGTGTATGCATGCATGTATCAATCATCATCATCATTGTTTTAATACCACTTTCTCGTGCTAGTGTGAATTAGGCACAATTCATTGACACAGATTTTCTGTGGCCAAATGACTGTCCTATCATCAGCCATTACCTCTTTCCAAGAAAAGGTAATACTTCCCTATGGCCAAGCATATTTTCACAGAAGATTGGAAACAAAAGGATACCACTTGTATGATAGTGACATTGGTTTATAACTATTGTACAATGTCAGGACAAGTATACACAAACATATACATACACATACATGCATATTGTTAAGTAAAGTCTTAAAAGTTAGCATGTCCTTTGAAGGTCATAGGGGAAAAAAAATCACTGACTTTTCATTGGGCTTTATCTCTATAAGTATGGCATATTATGTCAATATGAAACACACACACACTACACACATACACAGACTCCTGGATTAAGTTTGTCTCCTACACAAGAATTAAGCACCAGCCATAAGGATTTTTGAGGCTTGGCTTAAAGGGATTGAGGAGGAAAATAATTTTTAACTGAAAGAAAAGTGGGTTATGTATTGCATTGTCAACAGTGTTTGTTTTCTGTTGCTCTCTTGGTTTCATTAAGGAAACAATACAAATCTAATTACTTAAAATAACTATGATAATAAAGCTGGAGATTGTGATGATGATAACTTTAGGATAATGACTTCTTGTCATCAGACATTAATTAGATCAACTTTTGTTTTTCCAATTTTCCAGTACGTCATTGGTATTTACTCTTCATCAATTCTATGAAGTGTGGGAGGTGATGAATAAATAGATAAATAAATAAAGTTGATTCTGATTGGATTTGAACTTAGAATAGGGAAAAATGGTGAATTAGAACTAGTTAGCATAAATCATTCCAGTCTGATATTGTAATATCTTGTTTTAGTCTCTTCGGCCCCCCCCTGATTCTTCATAGTTGTGACAGCTATGTGCACGAAGCATAAGACATTTGCTCATTTTCATATAAGTACAGGCACACACACACCACACACTTAAATATTTATTTGTAGAAATAACCCATCCCATGTAGATGGAGAAAATTGTATGATTGCTGAAATTTTACACATGTGACACAGATGTAGACACGCACGTGCGTGTGAGCACATACACACACACACACACACACACACAAATATACACACATAGAAATACACACAGACACACACATACACACTAACGTGTGTAATCATCATTTAATGTCCAAGTTTCATGCTGGCATGGGTTGGAATATGTATGTGAATATATGTATGTATGTATGTATGTATGTATGTATGTATATATATATGAAATATACAGGTTTCATAAAATATGTAGGCATGAGCTGCAGATTTATGTGTTTAGATTTACACACACACACACACACACACACACTCGACTGGGACATAAGGGGATGGCAAAACACAAACATCTCCAGTAAAGAAAAAAAAAATATTGGTGATTGCAATGGTGGTGATGATGATAACTAAAGCACTTTCCATCATAATCTAAAGTATATAGATCATCTGTGTTTTTTAATCTTAATCTTTGCACTTAAGTTTTTTTCATACATTTTTACACTTTTACAATTAATTATAAATAATATCAACAAATTTTGTATATTTGCCATCATTGTTGCAAAACTGACAATTAATCAAACTGCCTTTATATATTATATATATATATATAATATATATATATATATATATATGTATATATAATATATATATATATGTATATATAATATATATATATATATAATATAATATATATATATATATAATATATATATATATATATATTATATATATATATATATATATACAATATATATATGTGTGTGTGTATATGCATATATACATATCTATACACATCCCTGCATATCTCTTGTACTCGTTGCTCTTTCACTCATACACTTTCTCCCCTCTCAGTCTCCCACCGCCCTCTCTCTTTCCCCTCCAACCTTCTTCATCTCTGTGTGTGAATGTTGTTGCATCTTGTTAATCTTGTTTATACATATTCTATATTCTACATTTTTTATTACTCCTGCAACAATTACTTCTTCTTCATCTTGATGTTGTTGTTCTTGTTCTATTCATTGCCATTCTCTTCTCTCTGTTCATATTAAGAAGGAAAAAAAATCATGAAAAAAAACAATCAATTTTATTGCTTCACACATTCTGGAATAATGTGGAATGCTGGTCGTTTGGCAAGAATGAAAAAAATGTTAAGTTTTAAAAGCTATTTAAAAAAAAATCGAGAAAAAAACCTACTACCACTACATCTCTAAATGTCTTCTAAAATCACTAGTTCCCATTGAAGTAAAAGGAAATTCATAAAAACTAATAAACCAAAGGCATTCTTTGACATAATCTCTCTGGAAATTATTATTATCGTTAAGGTAATGAGCTGGCAGAATTGTAAGCACTCCAGGCAAAATGCTTAGTGGCATTTCATCCTTGCTTATGTTCCGAGTTCAAATTCCACTGAGGTTGACTTTGCCTTTCATCCCTTTTGGGGGTTGATAAAATAAGTACCAGTTGAGCACGGGGGGGGGGGGGGGTCAATGTAACTGATTTACCCACTCCCCATAAATTGCTGGCCTTGTGCCAAAATTTGAAATCATCATCGCCATCATTATTATTAAGGCAGTGAGCTGGCAGAATCATTAGCACAGTCGACAAAATACTTTGCTGCATTTTGTCCATCTTTTATGATTTTGAGTTCAGATACTGCTGAGGTTGACTTTGCCTTTCATCCTTTTGAGGTTGATGAAATAAGTACCAGTTGAACACTGGAGTCAATCTATTTCACTTAGCCCCTTCCCTGAAATTGCTGGCCTTGCACCAGAATGGGAAACCATTAATAAGGCAGTGAGCTTGCAGAATTGGTTGCTCAACAGTCAAAATGTTTTGTAGCGTTTTGTCTGTTTATATTCTGACTTCAAATGCCACCGAGGTCAAGTTTGCCTCTCATTTATTTTGAGATTGCTAAAATAAGAATCATTTGAATTTTGGGGTCACTGTAATCAATTATCCCTTCCTCCACCAAATTTCAGGCCTTTTGCCTAGAGTAGAAAGGATTAATATAATTATTATTATTATTATTATGATCATCAATATTGTTATTATTATTATTTCTGATTTACATACAAGGCCTGCAGTTTTGAAGAAGGATGTTAATTTGGTACCATTGATCCCAGTAGCTTACTAGTACTTTATCAACCCTGGCGGGCTGAAAAACATACTTGAGCTCTGGGATTTCAACTTGGTGTAAAGAGCTGGAACTGAGTTTGTATGCTGGAGTCAGCTTTGCTTTACATACCAGTTACTTATTGGGGTTGTTGGTATCAATCAATTTCCTCCCCTTGCCTTGTGCCAAGATTAGAAATAAGGATAATCTTTTCTACTATCAGAAATAATAATAATAATAATTATTATTTAATTTAAATATCTTAACCATTGTACAGTTGAGCTTACTTTTTTTTGTCTTTTCCAGGTGAATTTGTTTTGGGAGCAAATTAATTTTATTGTGGATGGGGGGTGAGGAGAAGGCAGCAAGAAGTGGTGGTGGGGGTGTGGACTGAAAGAAAATAGCTGAGAATTTGTTAGCACTGTTGCATGGCTGAAAATGTTTTTGAATTCACTTGTGTCACATTCCTGGCAATAATATGTTTATTCCCTCTAAACCTTCCTTCAACTTCTGGTTAGGCTTTGTAGGATAAAAAGAAAACCAGAAAAAACAAAACAAAACAAAACATTTTTTTTCTTTTTTTAAAAAATATTTTCTCCTGCCAGAATATGAAGTTATTGCGAGTGAATGGTATCTTTTGTGTTCTTCGTCAATCCCTGATCGTAAGAATAATGGATTTTTTTCTTCCAAATCAAAAATAAAAAAACAACAAAAAAACAAGAGAAAACAAGATAAAATTGATTGAATAATGATGAAAAATATTTAAATAAAACAGGAATTATACAAGACCAAAATTAGTATTAAAAAGAAAAGCTCACCTTGGATGAAAGAAAAATAAAAATTAAAAATTAAGTATGGGAGAAAGAAACTTTCAGGTAATTAAATCAAATACTCAATCACAGAAAGACATTGGCATTTCTGTTCATGTTTGTAAGAGGGATATTGCCAAGTGTAAAACTATAGAGAATTTTAGAGTTTGTTCCTTGAGATCTCAACAGGGTGTGATCTTTTGTGGCCTCATGTACACACTCGTATGATTAGAATAGAAATTAAATTTGGCAAGTCCTACCTACATTCAGTAGAGCTGTGGAGAAGAATTACTCTCCATTCAAGGTAGCTTTTTTTTCTTTTTTCTTTCTTTTTTTTTTCTATAATATATGCAGTGCAAATTTATCATGATATTGAAACTAATGGTTATCGGGTTATTGCAATAATAATGTTTTTTAGCAATTATCTCTTGTAATGTATTTTCTCGAATGTCTTTAATCACGTGCAGCCAATTTCCAAAGCATGTCTTACACGTTGGTTTGAAATGAAAATAAATAAAATAAATAAATGACAAAAAAAAAAAATTATGTACTGTAAACCCTCTGAATTTTGTTGGATTTTGTTCTAAATATTATTATTACTAACAATAATAAAATCTTCAAAAACAATATTCTTATTTAATTTTATTTTCAGTGATGAGCAGAGTACATGAAGCATAATGATGTGTGAGTGTGTGTGTGTCTCTGTATGCTTAAATGTATGTACATATGTGTACATACATATGTGTGTGTGTGCGTGTGTGTATATATATATATATATATATATATATTATATATATATATATATATATATACATATACATATATATATATCTGTAATATAATATGTGACTATTATTCGGTTGCCATAATGAGACTGAGTTTCAGATGTCGGGGCGGAAATCTGCTCTGTCACCTCGTCAGTTATCAAGGCAATCAAAAAATGCTATGGAAATGACCGTTAAACAAAGGGAAATTACTATGTAATTGACCATTATTAAGACAAAAGTGCTATTAGAATGACCGTTAAATAAGGGGGAAAAACCGATGGGGAGAAAGTAAAAAAGTAAAAACGCTCATAGAATTTGCGGCTGCGCGCATGTATATACATACATGCGTGCATGCACAACCACGTACATGTGCGTATATGCATATGCTCACTCACACCCACTCATATGCCCATATATGCACATTACTCTTTACTCTTTTACTTGTTTCAGTGATCTGACTGCGGCCATGCTGGAGCACCACCTTTTAGTACTTATTCTATCGGTCTCTTTTTGCCGAACCGCTAAGTGACGGGGACGTAAACACACCAGCATCGGTTGTCAAGCAATGCTAGGGGGACAAACACAGACACACAAACACACACACATATACATATATATATACATATATACGACAGGCTTCTTTCAGTTTCCATCTACCAAATCCACTCACAAGGCATTGGTCGGCCCGGGGCTATAGCAGAAGACACTTGCCCAAGATGCCACGCAGTGGGACTGAACCCGCAACCGTGTGGTTGGTTAGCAAGCTACTTACCACACAGCCACTCATGTATGTAACCAGACATGTCCACATACACACACACACACACACACACGCACGTACTCATACGCGCACAATTCAAATACACATCTAAAATATGCTTATGCTATATATGCATATGCTCACTCACACGCGTGAAACACTTGCATATACACCTACATATATATGCAACCATACACATGTACATATATACGTACCCGCACACACATATACACACGATGTACATATATACATATCCGCATACACATGAGTGTGAATGAGCATATGCATATAGACACATGTACGTGGGTATGCGTGTGCACATGTGTATGTATACACATGCGCGCAGACGCGAATTCTATGAGCATTTTTACTTTTTCACTGTTTTACTTTCTCCGTTTCGTTTTTTTTTACTCTTAGTTAACGTTCATTCTAATAGCTCTTTCGTCATAACGGTCAATTACATAGTAATTTCCCTTTGTTTAACGGTCATTTTCATTGTATTTTTTGATTGCCTTGATAACTGACAAGATGCCGGAGCAGATTTCTGCCTTGACATCCGAAATTCGGAGTTTTATTATGGCAACTGAATAATTGCCACATTATATTATAGGTAAATTCCTCTATTTACATAATATCGAGGTCTCCTACATTCTTTTGTTGTTATACCATTACTATTAATATATATATATATATATAATAAATATTAGGGAATAAATCCAAATTTACAGGGAAAAAATCAGATTTAGGATTAAATCCAATTTTATAGTAAAATATTATATAATATTAATTAGAGACAAAACCACTATTTTGCAAAACAAACAAGGAAAGACTTAATCAATACATAAAATTTTAATAAAAAGTAAAAAAACCGCCACTACAATTGTTTCATGTCTTGATCGATTGAAAATCGGAAATCCACCTGAAGATTGTCGATCAAGACATGAAACAATTGTAGTGGCGGTTTTTTTTACTTTTTATTAAAATTTTATGTATTGATTAAGTCTTTCCTTGTTTGTTTTGCAAAATAGTGGTTTTGTCTCTAATTAATATTATATATATATATATATATATATATATATTTAAGGACTGTGTCAAGTCCTCATTAAAGGCCTGTGACATACAGGAGACCGACTGGGAGAGCAATGCCTGTCATTGCCACAAATGGAGGAAGCAGGTTAAGGAGGGTGTTGACACCTTTGAAAAACCACGTGAGTATGTATTTGTACGTATACGGGTGCGTCTGCAGAGGCGTGTAAGTGTATATGTATTTATGTATTTAGTTTGTGCTGGTTTAGGTATCTGTACGTAGCGGGGACGTATGTATATGCGTATCCCTGTCGGTACTTTCACACGGGAGTATATATGTATATATACGTATGGATGTGTATGTGTATGCATGCATGTACGTGTGTACATGTTGACCGTTAGTAACACAGTCCCAGACAATTTATGAGAAAGTAGATAAACTATTTAGCCACAGGCCAGACAACTTACACTGACCATCCACTTGGTCCCCAGATAATTAAGTTAATTTACGACACCCACCAGTACATCCTTAAGCTTCGCCAGACGAAACATGTTTTTTCTGTACCTTACGCTATCTTCCGTCCACCCTTTTATTTCTTTAACCCTTTATATTTCCTTATCCCTTTATATTTCTTTATCCCTTTATATTTTATTTTTATTTTTATTTTTTATTTTTTTTTATCCTTATTTTTCGTCCTTATTTTTCGCTTCTTTACCTTTATCTTTATTTATGTATATTCCCATGTTTTTTCACGTCTTTGTGTATCTATATATTTATATACTTATATACTTATATACTTTTTATATTTTATTTTTTAATATTTTTAATGTTCTTTAAACTTTTACTCGTTTTTAGTTTTTTACTCTTTTACTACATTTTGCACCTACCAACCTCCCTCTTTGTGAACCCTAACTCATTAAAGATTCGCCCCCTCCAACTCCTTCCCTCTTTATCTCAACATCCAACCTCACTCTACATCGAGTGAAAAACGAGATGGACGCTTTGGTGCCTCGCTCTGTTGTACACGACTATGAGGATTTGCATCCCCAACGTAAATCGTCTTTTTCCCAAACTTATAATGTAATACATGTCCTTGGAGTAGTAATTGTCCGCGGCTGAAGAAGGCTATTGACATACATATTACATCAATTATGCATTGATATAAACTGTCTAAAGAAGCCAGAAACATATGTACCGCTAAATCCTTTGCTTCATGTTTTTCTTTGATTAATATATATATATATATATATAATATATATATATATATATATATATATATTATATATATATATATAAATATATATATATAAATATATATATATATATATAAATATATATATATTAAATATATATATATATATATAAATATATATATATATAAAAATATATATATATATATATATATATAAATATAATATATATATATAATATAAATATAAATATATATATATATATATATATATATATATATATATAATATATATATATATATACCAGGAGGACTGGTGTCTGTATATATTGTGGATGGGTGCATTGTCCTGGTACAGGTGCCACTGCCCCGACTGGTACAACACCACCACTAAAATTCTTACCTAAAATGTCAAGTAGTGAAAAACAAGTAAGTGCAAGATCTCTCGCTTCACAATGAAAACATATGTTTTATTCATGTTTTCATCATGTCTACCCGATGAGATATGATGTTGTAGCTAGGACACCCTATAACGAGATCCATCGAAAGGATAACTCCGAGGACAAAGAAATAAGAACCAACTATATGGTGAAAGCCATAGCCACTCATAATAAAAAGGAGTACTGGTAGAATGTCCCAGTGAAGACCTCAATGAAATGTAAACACAATAGACCTGATATAGTTATTTGGGATAGAGAAGAGAAGCTGAGTACAGTTGTGGAAATCAGCTGCCCAGCAGATGTTAATATAAAGCTGAAGATCAGTGAAAAAGAGAATATCTACACTGAACTATTGTGTAATCTGCACTTACTCTATTCAGATTACAAGTTTATACCTGTAATTATTGGAGCCCTTGGATATATAACACACTGCCTAAATACCAATCTTGAGAAATTAGGTTTCTGAAAACCAGAAAGGAGGAAGTTGATTCGTAGACTACAGATCTAAGGCATCGCTGGAACTATAAAATCTGTGAAACTTTCCAGAAGTTTATCGTTTAAGTATATATGAGCATGTCTAGATAAGCAACTATATGCATGAAAATACATACATAAACCAAAACATACAAATCTGCACGTATACATACATGCATGCATACATACATACACACACACACACACACACACACACACACACACACAGACAGAGTGAAGAAGAGGGGGTGAGTTGTGTATCTGGTGAGAGATTGAAACAAAAACAAGCGTTGCTTTTGAGTTTGTAAAATTACCGGTTTTCCATTCATGACAAACTGTCCAATGGTAAAATGAATTTTAAAATTGGCTGTCAGAAAATAATCATTCAAATTCTTTCTGAAATGATTGAATGAAGGAAGCCGAAGTGGACAGTGCTTGTGAGTAGTTTAAGTAGTGTAAGTAACTTGTGCATTGTGTAAGAAATGGAGATAAAACGGAGGTAGATTGATCGATTGATAGATAAAATAGATACTTGGCATTTCTTATTGTGACGATAGTAACTTATTAAAATTTAATTGAGAGAAAAAACAAGTATTTACTCGTAAGATTTTTAAAGAGAAATTTAAAGAACGGAAATTCTTTCTTTCCAAATTGTAAAAACTTCTTTTAAAAGAAGTTGATCGGATTGAGTAAAATATGCGTGTGTCTGCGCACATACATAATACATATATACATGCATACATACATACATACATGCATATATACATACATTCATACATGCATGCATACGTACATACATACATACATACATACATGCATGCTTACATACATGCATGCTTACATACATGCATACATACATACATACAAACACACACACGCATACATACATACATACATACATACATACTTAAGTACGTACGTACATATATATGTATAAATACATAGATATGCACATACATACGTACAAAAGAAGAGAGGAGTGAGTTGCGAACCAAACCAGAAGTTATATTACAGACGGATTGCGCAAAAATTGTTATGACGACTATTAATGAAATCCATAACTGTGCAGTGGTGGCGGTGTGGATTCCCATCATCCGACAACGGGAATTAAGTTGTAACTGAGTTACCTGTTCCTGAATTAACGTGTTAGCGGCTGATCATGCCACAGACATGCTTATCCTCAGGATAATTCTCGACCTGTTATAATATGTGACAAGGCCGTACCATTTTGATTATTTACAGATACAATTCACGGACCGGGATTCTCTACAGTTTCTACCTACCCAATTTCACGATGGATCAGTCTGAGGCTTTGGAAATTACATTTGCCCAAGATGCCATGTATTTGGATCGAACCTGAGATCTCGTGGTTGTAAAACAGGCTTCTTAACCATACCGTACCCATACACACTGCGCCTTTATGTATACATCAGTATGTGTAAAAGACAGATTACAACCGGAGCACTCTAAGTATTTGTCATCAGGGGTTGTAGAAAATTAATTAATGAAAAATTAATTGCAATATATTGTTTCAATTAATTGATTGGAGTCGTACTGTCAGTTAAATAATTGATTGCTGTCACATCAATTAATTGCAACATTGTCAGCGAAAAGTTTTCAAATGGCTCATTCTTCATTCGACGTTCAGTTGGAATACAGCGTCTGTTATTATTTGAGGTATTGTGTCGACGCTTTGTTCTGACTGCTGTCGTGCTTAGGAACTGACTTATTGTGTATGTTGTCAAGTATTGATGCTAGGTTCGGACTGCTGAGAATGATACATATTCTATCCACTAGCGTAGCCAGAGTGTGTGCCGCCCGGGCCAGCCTTCCGTTTTCCGCCTCCGGACACCACGAAAAACACATTGTCTACAGCAGATTCAAAAGTTCCGCCCCGTTGAAAGTGTCACCCGGGATGGACCACCCCCTACCGCCCCGACTAGTCACGCTAGTGATTCTATCATGCTTGGTAATTGGCTATTGTGTATGTTGTCAAATAACCGCTGTCGAGTGTTGACGCTTGGTTAAGACTGCCGAGAATGATTCACACATTCTGTCGTGTTTGGGAATTGGCTATTGTGTATGTTGTCAAATAACCACTGTCGAGTGTTGACGCTTGGTTGGGACTGCCGAGAATGATTCACACATTCTGTCGTGTTTGGGAATTGGCTATTGTGTATGTTGTCAAATACTCGCTGTCGTGTGATTCTTAGTTCTGACTGTCGAGAATGATTCGCCCATTTTGTCTTCAAGTCATTAAATCGTAACTTCGCCTGCAACGGGGTTGTATCTTGAATTTTGCTCCAACATATTGACTGAATCAGACTTTCATCAGTGGAGTGGCGAAATATCTTCTATTTTGAACTGTGGTGAAATATCTTTTATTCTAAACTAACCCATGCCGCGTGAAAATGAGCAAATTGCCAGAAAATATTTTAACCAAACAGACAGTGAACATGTATGGAAATGCGAGTGTGGAAAAAAGTTGATCCAGAAAAAAAGGAACTGGATGGACAAATCTTATGAATCATAAAAAAACCAGTATCCAGAGTATTCTACTACACAAGCAACTGGACAACCATCTTTATCGAGTTTTCTTTCACCAAGAAGTAGTTTGGTCACTCGCTCGGCCTTAAATGTTTATGGTTGGATTGAGTGGGTATGTGTTGGCTTAAAACCATTTTCCTTTACTGAAGACCCATTGACTTGTGAGTACACAAACTTGGGAAGTATGATAAATGTGACCTTAAAGAAATATATGGAGAAACTTAATCAAGAATTGGATAAGAAAATATCTGAAGAACTTCCAAGTAAAGTTTCGTTAGTAATCGACGGTTGGACTAAGGGTTCGAAGTATTTCATTGGACTTTTTGCATCCTATTCGTGCAATTATCAAAATGACTATTGTACTGTTTCGCTGGTATTTTCGCCAATAGTAAGTGAAACATCATTTACTGCTTCTGATTATGTCGAATTTATAGAGTATGTGTTAAGTGTCTATAACAAAAATTCAGAAAATGTTGTAGCTATTACCGGAGATAATACTGGAGTGAACAAATCTATAGCGAATTTGTGTAGAATACCATTGATTGGATGTGCCTCTCATAAATTCAATCTAGCTGTTTCTGCTTATCTCGACAAGCAGGAAGTTCTGCTTGATATAATTAATATGTTGTTGAGCAAGGCTAAAATCATTAAAACTTGCGGGTAAACTTCGAGAGAAAACGCCTTTGCAAACTATACAAAGAAATAAAACCCTTTGGTCCAGTAATTATGACATGATTGAGAGGTACATCCAACTCAAGCCGTTTTTAGATTCTTTTCAGGGGGATCCAAAGCTGGTTGATTATCTGTTGTCTCCACGCGATCATAATGATCTACAGACTCTAGAAGACAATTTAGGTAAGTTACGCTCAGTAACAGTCGCCTTGCAAAGAACAAAAATTGATTTGGGAAATGCTCGAATTCTTTTTGACGAAATTCTCGCATTTTGTCCTTACGATGAGTTTGAAAAATATTTGCTTCCATCGGCAGCCATTGTTCCCAGCGCAAATTTTAAAAGTGGAGTTGTGAAAATTTTACAAAATGTAGAAGCAGAGCTAACTGCAGATGAAGTGGCTGCTCTACACCAGCTGAAAGTGATGACAGACACATCAAAACAGTCTGATTTACTTCTAGAAGATGATGATTTTGCTTCAATTTGTTTGAAAAAAACACAAAAAGATAAAATTTCCCCTCAGCAATATCTGAACTGCAGATTTTTGTTACCAACGGCCAACATCTTGGAACGTTTCTTCAGCTCAGCTGGTTACGCTTTTTTAATGATTAACACCAATGAATTTAGAAATGCAGTTATTTCAAAAAGTCAATCGCGAAATAAAATTTCACCTCAGCAATATCTGAACTGCAGAGTTTTGTTACCAACGGCCAACATCTTGGAACGTTTCTTCAGCTCAGCTGGTTACGCTTTTTTAATGATTAACACCAATGAATTTAGAAATGCAGTTATTTCAAAAAGTTAATCGCGCTTTCTGGCTGAAGACCTAGTTTCAGAAATTTGCAATCGTCCATGACTTTTTGCTATATTAGAACATTTTAATGGTGTTTCTCGTTTGGGAAACTCTTTCAATTTATTTGTTTCTCAACTACTGTACAATATAGAGCATACATGTTTGTTCCCTATTCTATAACAATAAAATTAAACTTTGAACGTTTTCTAAAGTTTTTGAAGCTATAAGACGTGCCTTTTATTTTCCTATCATTTTGGCTCTTATCTAAATCGAAGCTAAAACTCCAAAATATATGATGTTTTTACGTTCGGCAAAATAATTGACATTTAATTGCAATAATTGATTGACCAGTATCCCAATTAAAATAATTGATTGCTAGTAAAATAATTGATTGGAAAGGTTCCAATCAATTATTTACAACCCTTGTTGTGGAAATTGCTTTTGGCTGAAATCCGAGTTATTTAAATGTGAACTCGACTATTAAAAAATTTAAATCCCGGATTCCCCTCGTGTCATCTAATCGAGGTGTAGGTATCTTTTATAAAAATGTGTTATATGTGGAAAGGTGATGAGACAAAATGTGGCCAAGGTTTATACTTAAATGAAAGAGGGCATGTGTGTTTTATTTTCTGAGGAGGGTCCTTCCTAAGTGACAGTAAAATCGTAATGGTCCATTTATTGATTACTAGTTTAAAAGTCCGTGCGGACTTTTAAGCTACCTCATGCAGATGGCTAATTGAGTCTGCGGCCCCAAACTAAAGAAAGCTAAATAACATGACTATAATATGTCTATAATGACTATATATCCCAGTGGTGTTTGACCGGAGTTTAAGGACGGATGAGAATTAATTCTGTAATGCAATCATTCTATTGTTCCCGTCCGAAATTGAATTACAATTATTGACCAATTTCTCCCAAAGTTCTTATCTCGACGTAAAATTAACGAGGCGAATGTTATTTATCTCCCCTTAATCTCTGACGTCATTTGACAAATGCCAATTAAGATGACGTGAATCAGCCAAGTTTTACCTGCAAGAAATAGCAACCCAAATGCTTTTAAATCAGATGTTCAAGAACCAAATGAAGAGCAGATTTTTAAACCCGGGATCATCCTGATTCCAAAAAAGTATAATATGTCTGTTGAGCAAATGTAGACCGA
>NC_043005.1:40328520-40333520 GCF_006345805.1 Octopus sinensis
CTATGGTATCTATGGCGACGAGGATTTCGTAGCTCACACAGCCACTGTGTAGTATTGCGATATAACAGAGTCTCTGGTTTAACTGTGATTGGTTTGTTGTTTTTTTTTCTGTTATTATGGATACTTATTAAGTCACTTTTGAGAACAAGGAAAATTACTTTCTCATGTTGCTTATTTACATTGTATCCTGTCTGTGGTTCTCTTTGTGTAGCGGCTTAGCTTTTTTTATTTCATTTATATCTTTGTTGATGAAGGATTTGAAATTGGTATTACGTATGTATCCGATTTGTTTGTTATAGTTGTTTCTACGTAATGCAACAATGTTATATCGAACAAACTTATCGAAAATGTCCTTATTAACGGATAAACTGGATATTCTAAATGATATGCTTTTGATATGTCCATTGCTAATGATCTTGGATGGTTAGAAAGTTTATTTATGTAGTTTAGATTTTCGTTATATACATACATATACATACATATACGTACACACACACGCGCACACATACACATACGTATATATATATATATATATATATATATATATATATATTATTATATAGAAGGAGCTTCTACAGGACTAGAACTGTTTCATTCAAGAGAAATCTTCAGGAAGCTAGTTAACAAGAATTGTATGGCATTTATACATTTAGGCAGGTTTAAAGGGGTGGTGGTGGGGGACTTTTTGGGGGTAGGCATAGCGCAAAATATCATACTTGGGGGAGTGGTCAAGGAGTCAGTGGTAAATTAGATAAAAGAATAAATAAAAATAAATAAATAAATAAATAAATAAAAAAATATATATAAAAAAGAATAGAGTTTTAGGTAAATAAGGAGATTCTCACTTATACCTATACACATATGTATACATATATACACACACATACATACATATATACATACACACATACATACACACACACACATATACATATATATACACATACACATACATATACATATGTATATGTATGTATGTATGTGTATGTATGTGTATGTGTATATATATGTATATGTGTGTGTGTGTATGTATGTGTGTGTATGATATGTATGTATGTGTGTGTATATATGTATACATATGTGTATAGGTATAAGTGAGAATCTCCTTATTTACCTAAAACTCTATTCTTTTTATATATATTTTTTTATTATTTATTTATTTATTTTTTTTATATTCTTTTATCTAATTTACCACTGACTCCTTGACCACTCCCCAAGTATGATATTTTGCGCTATGCCTACCCCCAAAAGTCCCCCACCACCACCCCTTTAAACCTGCCTAAATGTATAAATGCCAATACAATTCTTGTTAACTAGCTTCCTGAAGATTTCTCTTGAATGAAACAGTTCTAGTCCTGTAGAAGCTCCTTCTATATAATAAATTAATTTTACTCTGCTATGTATTGAGTACCTTATTTACTGTGGTTAACCCCGAATCAACCCGGGAGGACCTACATATATATATATATATATATATATATATATATATATATATATATATTATATATGTATGCATGCATATTTGTATGTATGTATGCGTGTGTATGTATATGTATATGTATATATATGTATTGTATATATATGTATATTATATATGCATATGTATGTATACTATATATGTATATATGTAAATATAATACATATGAATATAAATTTATGTATATGTATAT
Source organism: Octopus sinensis (assembly GCF_006345805.1). Classification (NCBI taxonomy): domain Eukaryota; kingdom Metazoa; phylum Mollusca; class Cephalopoda; order Octopoda; family Octopodidae; genus Octopus; species Octopus sinensis. The sequence goes on from NC_043005.1 coordinate 40,330,191, forward strand.
ATATATATATATAATATATATATATAATATATATATATATATACATGTATATCTATCTATCTATCTATCATCTATCATCTATCTATCTATCTATCTATCTATCTATCTATCTATCTATCTATCTATCTACTATCATCATCATCTATATCTATCTATCTATCTATATAATATATGCACGTACTTGATGAAATAGTATAATATGGATAATAGACTATCACGCAAAAGTAGCTTCTGTTTGATTAAAATTATCTGCATATTTTTTTGTTTAGGCAAAACATGGAGGGAGTTTGTAAAGCGTCGCCAAGTGAAAAAAAGGTGCTGAGATATAAACGGATGGGAATTGCTGGCCTAATGGTACCACGTCCCTATATTATTATTTTTATTATTATTATTATTATTATTATTATTATTATTATTATTATTATTATTATTATTATTATTATTATTGAGTGAGAGAGCACTGCATGCCATCAAAGTGACACTGGGGTAAAATATACGAAGCCCAGTATACTCATCATGACTACCCGTCTGATATGGGACACTAGGCACATGCATCACAACCATATGTGCGCGACATGGTGATCTCATATCAAAATAAACAGCACATGACCTTGCAGGTGGGGCCAGTTAGAATTTTCTTCAGGTCGAGTAACCCATCCCACTCGAAAGGTCCCTGAATAAGGGTTGTTTAAGGATGTTGAACGAACACCCATGTTTCCAGAGGTGAATTATTCAAACCCCAAAGAATCCCTCTCAACACATGGCTATGATGCTCCCCCACTACTTCTGCTCGTGATCAGAGATGCACATATCGTCAGCCACTAAGGGACATGCTCAACTGGTTAAGGTCAAACAACTGACAAGCAAATCTGTGGTATTGAGCAGAATATTTGCTGTAGCCCATCTTTTATACCAAGACAAAACAATGTACATGATAACTATTATTATTATTATTATTATTATTATTATTATTATTATTATTATTATTATTATTCAATAGTCTTGTTTTTATCACGTGCTTTCACTGCACTACCGTGCACAGCACTGTGTACCTTTGGGTATGTGCTATGGTTTGTTGTGATGCTCTTATTTTTGCTGTATTGAAAGTGTTTTACGTAGGATGTGCTCGATGTCTAATAGTGCTATTTTCTGTATGCTATATATATATATATTTGTTACTCCTTGTGTTTTTGTTATGCATTTGTCTGAATATTTTTTATCATACCTAATGTACCTAATATGATAGGATTTGTGTCTGTTTTTAGACTCCACATTGGAGTTACCTCTATTTCCAAGTCTTTATATATTTGAAAGTTTCTCCATTTCTTTTAGAGAAACGTTGTCATCTGTTGGTATCACCATCGTCGTCGTCGTTGTCATCATCATCATCATCATCATCATAATCATCATCATCATCATCGTTGTTATCATTATTATTAAGGCGGCGAGATGGCAGAATCGTTTGCACTCCGGATGAAATTCTTAGCGGCATTTCGTCTGTCTTTACGTTCAAATTCTTGTTCTTATTATTACCTGATTACATAAATTACATTAGTTTTTGCCAGGTACCATATTCATGAAAACAGTAAAGGTATGCAGGCGCGAATCATACGCAATAGCTAGTGTTTTATTTGATATCTCTTTTATTTTATATTTCAGTGAAGTTAAAGCAATAGTAGTGTTAGAGTTTAATTCTTTCTTTCTTTTTTTAAATTTTTTTTTTTTTCGCATATTAAGATTTCCTTTGTGAAACACCTATCAACTTCCTTTCGGATAGTATAGTCCTTTAGAACTAAGTTTTGGAAACAATGTGATAAATAAACGTTTCATTCATAAGTGTGTTAAGTGTGGGTGTATAAAGAGGTGGGTGTATAAAGAGGTGGGTGTGTGAATTGAGGAAATGCTATCACAACAAATAGTTAAATGTAAAACGCAATACTCAAGCACACATACATACTCATGTGGATATTCATGCATACGATTGGGTGTTTCCGTGAACAGGGAGCCTCATCGTTGTTCTTAAACCGACCTGAAATAGCAGCCAAATACCCTCAAATACAATCTGCTACCTTGAACAAAGAGAAGATATAACTGACAATGTAGTCCCTGGTATAAATAGGTTGGTCACGGCTGGAACATTTTTATCATGTCTTTTCAATCATGGAGCACTTATGGTTAAACAACAACAACTGCAACAACAATAAAAATTCTTGTTTGCTATTGCTCTCTCTCTCTCTTTCGCGTTATTTAATTGCTATATCTCCAATCTCCTCGATTCCTCCTAATCCCTATCTTCATCTTTCTCTCTTCATTCCCTCTTTCTCTCTCTCTCTCTCTTTCTCTTACTTTCTCTCAGTCTGTCTCTCTATTGCCCTTTTTTTCTCATGCATTCCCATATCGCTTTAAAAAATAACGGTACGATTGTAAATGACCACTTCAGTAAAAAAACAAACAAAACACTTTTGTATAGTTTGGAGTTTGGGTCTATCTGAGGTTTTAGGTCAGGGTCACTGAAAAAGAATCTTTTGTGTTTATTTGCACCTAACAACTCACAAAGCAGCAGCAGCAGCAGCAGAAGCAGCAGCAGCAGCAGCAGCAGCAGCAGCAGCAGCAGCAGCAACAGCAACAATAACAACAACAACAACAAAAGCAATAGTAATAGCAATGGTAAAAAAAGCACCAATAGTAAGATTAACTTTTCTGGTTACTGATATATTTAGCTGTTTTTACAATTACAGCGAAAAAGTTGTATTAAAGGTAATAAAAACTACATAAAAAACCAAAGCAAAACAACAAAACAGTTGCAACAACAACAACAATAACAACAACAGGATTACTAGCCGAAAAAGCAACACTAACAATGAAATAATACTTAATATTAACCACAATACTTACGGCAATATCGTATCTTCATACCGTATCAGACAAAAGGACTAAGTTCCTATAAAAGGAACAACCCAAATAGTGTATTACTTACCTATACACTGCACTACACAAGACTAAATTAGATTATGTACGACAAAGCACTGCAACACATTTGCACTGCATTGCACAACACTACAATATAATGGAAACTCAGTGGTCTATCCTAAACTACAATATATTCTTATTAATTGACTGTGTACTACAGTATATTATATTAACATTTCAGACCATACAACACCACTCTTTCCTCTCTGCAATACATTTTACTAGGCAAAACTACATTGTGATTTCTCTTAAATTGATGCTGTTTTGCACGATTTTGCGATATTAAGTAGTGCTTTGCTTTTCCTTATTACGTTCTGATAATAATGATATAAAAATCTCATCATAGACTTATGTTAAAAT
>NC_043005.1:40338520-40343520 GCF_006345805.1 Octopus sinensis
GTGTGGCTTGTGGAGTGTCCTTGATTAAGTTCTGGAAAATATGTTTCATGAAATGCAGCTGTAAAGTTCCAGTATCATTAGGGAATTGTTCTTTTAGTTTGATATATGAATGACTATCGATTTTTATTAGTTCTTTGTGTTCAGGAATTTGTGTTTGTGTGTGTGTGTGTGAGTGAGAGAGAGAGCATTGATAGGTGTGATGGGGGCGTTGAAAGGTGTGATGTGGGGATTTTCACTCGTATTTTATTAAGTGTGTATTCTTGGTGTTAATTGCTGTGATGTTAGTGACAGATTCGGGATTATGAGATGCAGGTGTGTGTAGGGTGTGTGCTTGTAGTGTGGTGTGTGTCTGTGGGGCGGGATGGGGTGGGGTTCGGGGAAGTGTTTTTTCTTTTCCTTCTTTTCTTTGTCATATCTTTCCATTGCTTGTCTGTTGTTGAGTTGTCTTGACTTTCTGTGGTAATGTTGGTGCTAGTTGGTATGGTGTTTTGGTTGTTAGCATTATCTTTGTGAGCATTACTCGTCCTGGTGTCCGGCGCGGGGCTTGTTGGTGGCACTGGGCTGGTTTTGGTGTTGTTTGCCTAGGCCTGGTGCTCTGAAGACTCATCTGGTAGTGGGTAACCCGTTGCTGAGGTATCCGATAGGCAAGAGCTTGTGATGTGGCCCTTTTGACCACATTTATAACATCTGGGCCTTCGTCCCTCCACTATTACTCGGAGGGTTGTGCCATCCAATAACTTTATTAAATCTGGAAATGACTCGAGACCCTGTTGGGTGGCCTGGATTATAATTCCCAGGCCTTGGCCTCTTTAGTTTTGTTAGTGCAGCTTCGTGACTTGCAGTATGGAAATATTACTTTCCAAATCGAGCCGCCACTAGCCACACCAAGTCAGTTTCCGGTGGGACCTTCCCAATTTTTATTCTAGACGTGCGTCTGCCCATATAAGTGGGCAGCAGCACCAATTCGTTGGTCTTCAAAGGCACTGTAATCGACTTACCTCCTTCTCCGAAATTTCTGGCCTTGTGCCAAAATTTGAAAGCGATATTATCAATATATTAGAGCCTTCAGGGAACTCATTAACCGAAAGTAGTATCAGCATGGTAAAGAACTGAAGCTCGATTCTTTCTTTAAGCTAATATGTCCCCAATCTGTTACAACTTTATACCCATTGATGATATTGATGACCCATCTGTTTTTCACTCCTTCCCACTCTCTACAGTGACTTCGGGCTCCAGAAAGAAGTACTAGCGCCTTATAACTCTAGTAATTAATAATTCTTTCTGAAATGTTTGAGGAGGAGACCAGTCGTTTACATCGACCCAAGTACTCGACTGGTACTTACTTTATTGACCCCGAAAGGATGAATGAAAAGCAATGTCGACTTCGGCGGAATTTGAGCTCAGAACGCAAAGCTGGAAGAAATACTGCTAAGTATTTTGTCCGGTACGCTAACGATTCTGCCAGCTCGCCGCTTTGCCCTAGTAACTAATGATAATCATCAAAAATTTTGATTCAAGGCTGGCAATTTTCTGGGAGGAGAAGGTTGATTACATTGACCCAATGCTCAACTGGTACTTATTTTATCGACTACGAAAGGATGAAAAGTAAAATCGACCTTGACGGAATTTAAACTCAGAACATAAAGAGCCGGACGATATACCGTTTAGCATTTTGTCCAGCGAGCCAACAATCCCGTCAACTCACCACCTTTCTCGTAATTAATAATTCTTTCCGCTATAGGCACAATGCATGGCATTTTTGGTGTGGGGGTGCTAGTCGATTATATCGCTCCAGTGCTTGACTGGTACTCGTTTTATCGACCCTGAAAAGATGAAAGGTAAAGTCGACCTCGCGCGGAATTTGAATTCAGAACGTAAAGAACCGGAAGAAATGCCGCAATGCATATTGTCCGGTGAGCTAACGATTCTGCTCAATTTGCCACCTTCTTTATAACAATTAATATTCCTTTCTACTATAGGCACAAGGCCTGGAATTTTTTTAGGGGAGTGGGGTAAGTCATTATATCGATCTCAGTGCATAACTGGAACTAATTTCATCGAACCTAAAAGGATGAAAGGCAAAGTTGCTCCGGTGGAATTTGAACTAGTGTAGTAACTGTTAATGACAAGCTATCGCCTGTACCGCAATCGCTACCTTTACCTCATGTCATCTACCACGGGTAAGTGAAATTAAGTTGGGGCGTTAACTTCGTAGCATTTGCATTCTGTAATTTTAATTAATTTTATGAAATATATATATATTTATACGTTATGTATACGATGTCTACACTATTCTTTATAATTTTGTTACTGTTTATCACTTTCAGCATTTATTTTTATAGCTTCTCAAGAAATTTTCAGATTGCATCCACATATAAAAGCTCTCTCCATTTGTTCTGGTTGATTGCCATTTCATATGTAGATTTTACTCGGAATTATTCTTCACAAGTTGCAAGCCAGCTGAAAGTAGTTTATTTTCAGATTTTTCTTTCTTCTAAAAGCTTAGCGCACAGCGTTTGTGTGTGTGTGTGTGTATTTAGTTACAGTTTAATACCTACTTCAGTTTTATTTCCTCATAACTTTTTTTTTAATAATACCTAGGTTTTTTTTTTAATGAAATTTCGCAGAGATACGTTTTTGAAGGGGTAGATCATTTTATTGGTGAACTTAAAAGAAAGAAAAGTTATTCAGAAAGAAAAATAATTCCGTATCCTTTCAACCATTCCTGCACAACATAAAAAGATAACAACTTGACAGCATACCGATTTATATTATTCATTACCAAGTTGAAACCAAAAAGTATGGCCGAAGAGATTTACGCTTTACCTTCTGCATTACAGATCGGAAGAATTCAGTAATGACGCAATTAGCAAATTTATCTACTACCATACAGATGGTAATATCCCGCAATGTGCCTTGTTTCTCTTAATATTCATTTCAAATTTTGGCACAAGGCCAGCACTTTCGGGGCGGGGGTGGGGTAAGTCGATCACATCAACCCCGGTTTTCAACTGGTTCTTATTTTGACGACCTCGAAATGAGGAAAGGCAAAGTCAAGCTCAGCAAAATTTGAACTCAATGTACAAAATGTCGCTAAGCATTTTGCCCGGTGTGCTAACGATTCTGCTAGCTTGCCGCCTTCCCTTAACTAATATTGGTTTCAATCTTTGGCACAAGGTCAGCGAGTTCGGAAGAAGCATAAGTCTATTAAATTGACCCCGGTGTCCAACTGGTACTTATTTAATTGTCTCCGAAAGGATGAAAGGCAAACTCGACCTAGGCGGAATTTGAAATCAGAACGTAAAGACGGACGAAATGCCGCTTAGCATTTTGCCCGGCGTGCTAACGATTCTGCCAGCTCGCTGCCTTCTTTTCACTAATATTGGAGCTAGAGTTATAAGAGGCAAAAGGAGTGCTTGTCCCGATCCCCCTTTCCATAGGTTACTCCGTCCCTCTTGTCAGAGACAAATTTCATGAACCTGAGGCAAGTTTGATTAGAAATTTAAGGTAAGTTTCGTCAATTGCTTAGTATTTTATGTTTTTACTTCCTTTCTTAGAATTTTTGTGAGAGTTTTTTTGTATATTTACTAAAAGTTCTGTGGCAGCTCTGGTACAAATTTGTCAGTTCTAGCATTTAACATATATGTATAACATTTAACATATTTAGCATATATGTGTACTTTTATACAACTTTACATTTATCTATAACTGATCAGTTTCGTTTGCATTTTATATTTGTATGCGTTATTCCCCAATTTCAGTTACATGCAATAAACGGACTTTGCTGTGCACTTTAATTTTAGCGTATGAAAAGCTCGCATGAACTGAAGTATCCCAGTCCCAGTCTAAATCTGTCAATGTTTGATATCATTATGTTGTGCAATGATCCTAAGCAAGTTATTAAAATCTACCTCCATAAAATTTTATTAACATATTTGAATTATTAAGAAAGCTATAAGGCAGACACTAAATTATAGTTATGCCTCAGGTATTAACCCCAAACTTGAACGATTAATTAAAACGGGTAACCTTCTTCGTTATTAGTATGGTATGACGAAGGTTCACTGTATATATATATATATATATATATATATATATATATATATATATATATATATATATTATATATATATATACATATATATATATATATATATATATATATATATATATATATAAAATAATTAATATTCAGTTGAATTAGGTACATAAGTTGAGGCACCGAGTCCGTGCAGCTCGAAGTTAGGTGAATAAAAAGTAAATAAGTAACGTGGATGTCCAGGTATCAGTGCATTACGGCCGTTTCAAGCGGCTTCATTTAATCGATCAATGTAAACATTACATCAATTTGAAATAAACCGCTCTCTTTGGATGCGTACGACCATATAGATTTACAACATACAGGATATTCCATTATAATTTTTTAGTAAATTTTTCATCAGTACTAGAGACTAAAATACATGACTTCTTTTTGCTATTATTGTAGAAGAGTGAATTTAGGGGAAAATACCTAAAGCCTACTATAATTTAGAGTGGCAGAAAGAAAGAATGGGGGTCAATAAAAAGGAATGGTGATATAGCTACATTCATCTTTATCCTTATCACATTCAAAAGATAAATTAATTAATGTCACATACTATTCCCTACCCGTATTTCACTATGACCATAAAATCAGCCATACCTACATAAAAGGACCCTAGTAACTTAGTTGCTTTATTCATATATATATATATATATGTGTATGTCATTATTAAGTTTTATTTCAAGATTTCTTGCCAAGATTTTAACCTTGACCCAAGGCTCCTCCATTGTAATTTCAACATCAACATAATTTTTTTGCATGTATGTATATGTGCAGTATTTGGAATCAGTGCACGTGTAGATTTGTATGTCTTGTTTTATGTATGCATTCTCATGCATATAGTTGCATGTTTAGACATGCACATATATACTTAAATAACAAACTTCTTGAAAGTTTTACAGATTTTTACACTTCCAGT
>NC_043005.1:40358520-40366020 GCF_006345805.1 Octopus sinensis
AATGGAGAATTCTGATGTGTGAGGAATGTGTGAGGGATGGCAAGAGTAGAAATTCAAATATTGGTGTGTGTCGTTTTTTTTGTAAAATGTCTGTTGTGACTGTGGAGTTGTGTATTTTTATGTGAATATCCAGGAATGGCTATTCATTGCAACTGGATTCTACGTGAAGTTGAAGGATTGGTGAAGTGTGTTGAGTATATCATTAAATATTTGTAGGTCCTCATTTGACTGGTCCCAAAAGATGAAGCAGGTTTCACTTTTTAATTATGTATTTATTATAATCCTGGTTAAGAGCTCTCTCTACTTCTCTCATGAAGCTTTTCTTCCAAGTATTCCAGGACTAGGTAAGCATATGAGGATGCAAACCGCGTCCCCATAGCCGTGCCCTTTATCTGTCGATATATTTTATTACCGAATCTAAAGGGTTTTTTCTAGTACCAGGCGTGTGGCCTTGGTGATTAAGTCAGTTTTGAAGTGTTCATTTACCTGTCCTCTATGTTTCTCTACCCGGTGTTTGATGGCTTCCAGGCCCAAAGTGTGAGGTATATTGTACAAAGATTGGTGACATCAAAGCTTGTAAGTATAGTACCTTCTGGGACAGTGGGTGAAATGTGCTGGAGATCTATGCCGTCCCGTATATTGCTGGGTATTAACGAACATAAAGGTTTTAGGAGTATGTCCAAAAAATGACTTAGTTGCTGTGTTAGTGCTTGAGGTCCAGCAACTATTGGTCTCAGTTTGAGGTCAATAAGTCTTAGTATTTTTATGTATTGGTTCCTCTGCTCATTTATGGCTCTCTGTATTTCGGGGCTTTTGTGGATTTTTGGTAACCCGTAGAAATTGCTCCCTTTGATTACAGAGTTGCATAGATAATCTTTCTCCTTTGATTTTATTCATTATTGCTCTTTCCTGGTGTCTTGGTTCTTCCTTGTAGTAGGTTTGATCAGTTAGATTTCCAATATTTTATCTTTATAGTAGTCTTTGTCCATGATCACTATCATCGCTCCCTTACCGGCTTCTTTTAGGATGATTGAATTGTCATTCTACAGTGTTAGTAAGGTTTCTTTTTCTTCTTCACGAAGGTTTTGTTTGCATTTACGGGTACTCAGGAGAACTTTCGAAATTGTGTCTAGATGTTTGTCATTCACATTGTAGGGCGGGAAGTGGGATTTATTTCTGACATTTATATCCTTATTGCCGAAGATGCAATAAGCCGGAGGTGGTGGTTAAAATGCCCAATATCAGCTTTTGAGATTAGGGGTGGATGTCGGTGTAAATTTGAAACCTTTCAATAGGGGATTCATCTCACTCTTGTTGAGGTTTCTATTTGAAAAATTTATGATCTTTGGGTCTATATGTTCTGCGTACTCATTAAAGTTTTCTGTTGCGTCGGGTCTGGTTCGCGATTGTGGTATTTTCTCTCTAAAAAAGGAATTGTATTATTGTGTTTCCATTTTCTGTTTCTGGTGTTCTGGTTCCCTAGTAGGTGAGGGGATGGTTCATGTTCTTTGTACGTATTTCGTTGTCTATAGGTTCTGTCTTCTTCCCATCTGCTATGTTTATTGGGCCATTCAGGACGTATGGGATTGTTGGTCGTAAATCGTGAGTTTCTTGAGTTTCCATGATGATTATTAATATGCTTTCTGTGTTTTCCATATTTTACTTGTCTTTTTTTTCCATGTATTCATCCATCTAGGGTACTTGGTATTATGGGTTGGCGGTTGACTCTATGCTACTTGTCTTGTCTTTTCCTCCATGTGTTCATCTAGTGTGTTTGATATTATGCGTTGACGTTATCTTCGACATTCCATGTCATTGTTTATTGCAGTGTTATGTTTTGGTATTGCAGACTATGGGTTTCTAGTCTGCACTTGGGGTGAGCTGAAGGTCATCTCCGCATATGTTCTTGGAAAACTAGAGGATACCTTAGTCTGGTTCCTCTGGGGCAGGTGTCTTTTCCTATAATTTTTGTTGTTGTGATGGTTTCGCTTTCATAAGGGATTAGTTGGTTTTTTTTCATAGTGAACCACTCATGTTTTCCCCACATTTTTATGGATTTTTCTTCTTCCCGCTTAGTGTCTTCTTTCCATAGTTGTAATTTATCATGACTTTGATTGTTCATTCGTTCGGCGATTTCAACGAACATCACTGCATCAATTGTTTTGACTTTCTCTTCGTGTCCAGTTTTTCGCGAATAGAGAAGAGAAATGCTCGCTTCCAGTCGGCATAAAGCTAAGTTTGCACGTATCGTCGTTTCTTCCAGTGATTCGCCTCTTATTTCTTCAATAAGAAATTTTCTGGGAAGGATTAGGTTTTCTTTGTTTCACCAATTTTGATAGGTGTTGGCTATATTGTTACATCGAATGCTTTTTCAATATGCATGTTTACGTTGATTTAAAAGCTCGTTCCAGAGTTGCGTTTTCAAAGGATTTTGCTGTTGTGTATCAATTCTTGCGTCTTGAAAATTTTTCTTTTAGATAGGTTCGTTCCTGTTGTTAGAGTACCTTGTGTATGAGTGTTATTCACAGTTTCATACTTTCCTGAGTATACGGAAATACTCTTTTGTTATTCTGGCTTTAGTCACAGTACCAATGTATGCAACATTCTCATAGATTCCAAGGTACTTGTAGTTTTCATAATTAGAGATATGGGAGATAGACAAGCCGTTGATGTGCAAGTTCTCTGTCTGGTCGACAATCTTTCCTCGGTTGACTATTATTTATTAGTATTTATCTTGCACAAACTCCATTCCTATATCTCGTGAGAATGTTGTGACTAGTTTTGTCTCTTGCTGTTGATCATATTATCAGAATATAAATTTTGGTCATCACCAAAAAATGTGTGAGTGACATTAATTTTATTCTTATCTGCATATCTCAGCATGTAGCCTTGGCATTATTTTAACAGGCTGACAAAGGATTCACTGCCATTACAAGCAGTATATGCCTGTTGATAGCTTAATTCTGTTTGTAACAATAAGTATTGCTTTAATTGCTTTAATAGTTGTCACAGGTTACTGTGTGGACCATGCTGTGGTCAGTCTTTCAATAGCATTCGCTATAGAAAGTGGTAGTTTGGCAATGTGTAGTATGTATGTATACATGCAGACACGCGCACACACACACACACACACGCGCGCACACATACATTTACGTACATACATCCGTATATATATATATATTTATATATATACACACACACATGCAAGTGATGGGACAAACGAAAGAAAGTAGCAAGCACTCAACACATTTAACAGGATTTAGATATAGTTTTAATAACAGCTACAGTCAGCTCCTTGAGAATTCAAGTTTCATGTGCACGTAGAACACATAGATCTTATTAGATGTTAGAAACATCTAATGAGATGTACGGGTCTATACGAAGCACCTCACACAAGGTGAATCCGTACTGGAAGAAAAACTAGAGAGGTAACACAAGATATTTCTAAACTTCTAAGACGTAAACTAAGATGCATAAGTGACTTTCTCTTTTCTTCTGTCAAAATATAACTCGCTACCTCTTCTTCTCTTCACTGTTAAAGATAATGAAAATAGAAAAAAATCGATCGTATTTAAACCTAATTTTAATTTTAACTTTAAATGGCTCCGAGGCTTTCCTCTCCCTGCCTCTATCTCTTCGCACCTTTCCCCACTGTTAAAAGCGAAAAAACAAAAGCTACACAAATAAACAAAAAATCCCGAAAAGAAATCGATCGCATTTAATTCTTATAACTTTCAAATGATATAGATTAATTTCAAGTTCTCAAGTTATGTTGTATTGACGAGCCCAGAATGAGGGAGAAACGGCGTTATCTAAAACTGCTACAACTACAGGAATATCCAATAAATGGATTTTATGAAAATATGGAAACATCATATACCCTTTCACTAATAGGAAAAAGATCTTTCATGATGAGAAGAAAAAGAAAAGATAAAATATAAACCATGAAGCGGCTCCCTCCCCTTAAGGATAATGTATACTCACTCTGTCATCTCATAGTCTCTCTCTCTCTTTCTCTCTCTCTCTCTTTCTCTCATTTCCTCTCTTGCTCCATAAGCAAAAATAAGTAGCAGCAGCTGTAGTTCCCAGTCAAGTAGCCACAGTTGTGTGACAATTTTGAGAGAAATTCATGATGGATTCTACAGGTTTATGATTCTATTGGTTATCTTAGGTGACGTAGTATTAAATGCTATCAAAGCACCAACTATTTTCGTTATTTTCAGGGCCTTATCTTCAGACAGAATGCTGGCAGGATGCTGGCGGCACTTTAGTGGAAGGTTGCGGCATAGTATGTTCAACGATATCAGTTTCATGTGTTAGGAACAGCACATGGTGGGAAGGGATGTTGGCCCGAGTCAATAGCTTAATCACCGATCGGTGTAGTCTGAATACATGCGAGGCAACGATCTTTACGTGTGAGTGACGTAATTTGATGGTATTGAGTTACAATTGTAGTTGCATGATTAACTACTGTGGGCTTTAGTTTATACGGTCCAGTACACACTCGCACATGCATACATGCATGCGTATGTGTGTGTATGTATGTGAATGTGTGCGTGCGTGTGCGAGCGATATACATGCATACAAACATATGTATCTATGTAGGTGGGTAGGTGGGAATGTCCTATTAGCAAATGAAATGTGTGATGGTAATTAAATAATGCCAAAAAATTTTCCAGATTCCTGTTTTGTTATATATATATATATATATATATATATATATATACATAAATTATTAGAGAGTCATCCACTATGTGGATAACTCTAGTGCTAAAATAGCTCCGAAGCAACCACAGAAGATCCGTTCCAACTAGAATCAACACACATTTAACTGAAGGAAAGTGAAATACAACGAATAAAATAGATTGACTTTAATCTATTTTATTCGTTGTATTTCACTTTCCTTCAGTTAAATGTGTGTTGATTCTAGTTGGAAACGATCTTCTGTGGTTGCTTCGGAGCTATTTTTAGCACTAGAGTTATCCACATAGTGGATGACTCTCTAATATTTATGTATAAATTTGTATTTCCTCCGTAGTTTTTTGTGCTAAGCCACTTGGTGTTAAATTGACGGTATTATTAAATTAATATCGATTTTTCACCCTCATTATAATTATAATATATATATATATATATGTGTGTGAGTGTTTTTGCTTTTGTTTGTCCACCACCACTTCTTACAATTAGTGTTGGTGTATTTACGTCTCAGTAACTTATATATACATATATGTGTGTGCATGTGTATGTGTATTTATGTGTGTGTATGTATATATATGCATATATATGTATGTATATATATATATATATATAATATATATATATATATAATATATATATATATATATATGTATATAAACATATATATATATATAAACATATATATATATATATGTATATATGCGTGAATGCATATAGCCACACACACACACACAAACATACACATGTATTTATGTATTCTTTTATTCTTTTATTGATTTCGGTCAGAGGCTGGGGCCATGCTGAAGCACTGCCTGTCAGTATTTTTGGGTCCCCTTTCGGTATAGCTTGTGGTAAAGAAGCGAGTTGGACGAAGCTGTTTTTATTTTGTGCCTCCTACCGTGATGTGGGCTCATCTGGTATTTCAGATAGAAATTTGTCCAGGCGTTTTTTTAACGTTTCCATATCTTTCTGATCTCGTAGATTCCTTGGAACGACGTTAAACAGTTGTGGCTTCCTGAAACCCAAGCTATTGCAATACTGGGTTCTTATCTGAGATGAAGAAGACGGTATCTTTGGTATTATGCAGTATCGTCCAGTTCGGTGCTTCGTATATCTTTTAATTCCAAAGTTGGGAGCTAGACCTTCCAGTATCTCCCATATGTATATCACTGCATATCTTTCTCGCCTTCTCACCAGGGAGTAGAGCTTTTATTCTTGTGGCTTCTCTCAGTAGCTCATCTATTTCACCGAATCAATATATATACACATGTCTACATATAAATACATAGACACACTCAGACATGCACACACAAACAGACAGAGGTACACACATGCATGCATACATACATACATGCATACATACATACATGTGTATGCGCACACACACTGACCCACACACTGACCCACACACACGCGCACGAACAAACAAAAATAACGCAGCTCGTATAACGGACAGCGTCAACGACTATTGAAAAGGTTGCCAGACGCAACGAAAATTTCAAGAAACATAAATAAATGAGTAAAAGCTTTACCGGTGAGTGTGTTAAATAATAAGGCACTAAGAGAGAATGACTCTCCCCAGATACAACGATATATATATATATATGTATGTATATATGTATGTATGTATGTATGTATGTATGTATGCATGTATGTATGTTTGTATGCATATACGTATATATATATACATATATACGTGTATATATATATATATGTACATACATACATACATACATACATACATATATATATATATATATATAATATATATATATACATACATATATATACATATATGTAAATATATAGATATATACACACATATATATGTATATATATATATATAATAATATATATATATATATGTATATATATATATATGTATATACATATATGTATGTATGTATATATATGTATGTATATATATATACTTACATATATACATATGTATTATGTGGCAAGGCTTCAAAAGTAGAATCGTACTCCAGTACCCGCGAGAGTAAAGTCAATGTTATAATAAAAACCACAAGTCCTGTGAAATACAGCTATCCATGATTTTATGGTCGAAACGTGTGCCATTTTTCAAGCTAAAAACAAGACCATCTCTCAGTTGCTTTTTAAGCAGATGATGTTTGAACAAGGAACACTGGGAAGATAACCAACGTTACAATAAACAAAGTCAAAGAGCCATAAACAAGATATTAATAGTTTACGATGTGTCTGGTGACATATTTTTAAATTCTGCCAAAATATATTTCTTAAAATGAGGACATAAAAGGAAAAAATCTGGTTTCTGGAATTTACGTAGTAGTTGGTCGCTCTCGTATTCTTTAAGAGATGGTTTTTAAGAAGATATATCTAACATACGAGGTCTGATCAATAAGTACTATCAGGACTATTGCCACAGTAATGAAACTATAAGCATGCAGAGTAAAGCCAGTTGGCAAAGATTGACCTTGAACGCTGCTGTACCTGCACACAAAGTTTTAACGTTCTAGCTTACTTTCGGTGTTTACAACAGCACTTGGAAGGAGGTGTGTAGCGTGTGATCGTCGCATTGAACATGACAGAGAAAGTTGTCATGGCAATACCTCCTCAGAGGCCTACAGAAAGTTGCAGAAAGTGTATGGAGAGTAGTGTATGAGCCACACACAAGTGTACGAGTGGTTCAGATGTTTCCAAGATGGCCGAAAAATTGTCGATATTGACGAACGTACTGGGAGACACGCAGCCAACAAAACTGAGAAAAATATCGCAGATGTGTTTGCAGTTGTGAGGGTAAATCGTCGAATCACCATCCGC
>NC_043005.1:40371020-40376020 GCF_006345805.1 Octopus sinensis
GAATAGCACTACTTCCAGATAAAGTGAAAGCTCTACAGGATATTCCTCCACCTACTTCTTTGCGGCAGCTTCGACAGTTCCTTAGTCTTCTTCATTATCATCGCCGTTTTACTCCACATTCTGCAGACTTCCTGTCTCCTCTATCCAATCTCTTACAGAATAGAAAAAAAGGACGAGCCTATTTCTCTCAACCCGGTTCATTTTGAGGCATTTACCAAAGTTAAGCAGGCGCTGGCTCGCGCTTCTATTCTCGCATATCCTGTGTTTGATACCCAGCTTGTATGTATGTGTGTATGTGTCTATGTATGTATGCATCTATGTATGCATGCATGTGTGTGTGAGTATGTGTATGTTTGTGTGTGTCTGTGTATTTCTCTGTCCAAACATTGTGTCTTCTCTGTGGTGCTTCAATTTTTACAGAGGTTTTAACAGGAACATTCCGCCTGATTATTTCATATTATGAGTGATTAATATACATGTTGCAGGTCCAAGCTCTGGTCATCTATGTGACTGTCACTTTAACAACAGCCATATATAACTTTTTACTGAGAAAAAGGAGTTTTTTCTGTGTATGTATCTCCGGTTATAGGTCAAGGAATACTTTCAGAGAAGCTCATTTTCTATCTTCATGATGGTTTCACTTTACCGCGTGATGTTATATAGACGTAATTAATTCATGGACGCCCTTTAAGACTTGATGATTAGAAGAAGTTGTCAAAAGGCTGAATGTCATAATATATAGTTTTGTTTCTTGTCTTTTACTGTCCCGAAAATTTGATACTTTATTTTTCTATTTGTGATGGTGAGAAGAACTGTTTATTATGTGCGATACATAGATCAATGTTATGTTTAGAAATATTGAAAAATAGAAGAACAATTTTAGAGAACGTATATAACGGTTCAAATAATTGTAATGGTATACGGTAATTAATTGTTATGTAAATACATGATAAAAACGGACAGTTTAAAAAGATTAATGGTAATGCATGTGATGAGGGGCGCTTGCAACCATTCATAACCCCATTGTTATATAATCATCTCAATCATATTTGTTCTATGTATTGTCCCCTCTATGGTGTCCTGTCTGTCTTTGTTCGTCCCCATCTATATCGAGCCCTTGTGGCTAATAAAGAAATCAATGATATTTTTCGTTTTCCGAATCCACGATGGCATATGTGAATGGTCAGCTTTACTTGCAAGGCAACATAGTGACTGAAATTGTCTTCTAAAAGTATGATGCTTTTACAAACATCTGCCGACTGTCCCCACCTTTTGAAATTAAATTACAATCGTCAACCCCACTTTTTTAGGTTTAACAAATCTTGCTTTCTTGCAAGATTATTTTTTTCGGGAAATAATTTCGCTCTGACCTAAATTCGTGCTATTATCTTTCATTTTTTATTTGTTTCACATAGACTGCGGCGATGCTGGGGCACCGCCTTGAGGAATTATAGCCGAACTAATCCACCCTAGTAGTTATTTTCTTTTTAAGCTTGGTACTAATTCTAGTGTTCACTTTTACCGAACCGCAAAGTTACAGAGACATATGCACATCGAGTCCGGTTGTCAGTCGGTGGTGGGGGACAAACACGCACGCACGCACACGCATACGCACACAGGGGGCTTCTTTCCGCTTCCGTCTAATAAATCTACTCACAAGTTTTTGGTCAGTCTGAGGCTATAGGAGAAGACGCCCAAGGTACCACACGGTGGGACTGAACCTGGGACCGAGTGGTTGGCAAGCAAACTTCTTACCACATAGCCGCCGCCTGCGCTTTTAAAAATGATCGCTGCTGGCAGGATTCGAATGGTATTTTTTATAGCAATTACGTAAATCATTATCATGTTCATAACTTGAAGACAGTTTACTTCATGGTTTCTATTTCTCCTATGACGACTAATTATAAAATCCTGTTTTCCTTTTTTCTCGTAGCTTACTTCCGTTCTTCACTTGTTAATATGTGTGCTTGCGCGCTCTCGTGGGTGTATGTGAAGCAGGATAAAATGTGACGTTAATTGAAAGATAAATTGCTTGACGTGAAGCTTAATGACCCTTAAGGATGGACTAGGAACTGGGTGCGATTCTATGCAGTCACTCAAAGATGGTCTTTGATATTTCTTATATTCAATCTATCTATCTATCTATCTATCTATCTATCTATCTATCTATCTATCTATCTATCTATCTATCTATCTATCTATCTATCTATCTATCTATCTAATCTATCTATCTATCTATCTATCTATCTATCTATCTATCTATCTATCTATCTATCTGCCTGTCTGCCTGTATGCCTGCCTGTTTGTCTGTCTGTCACATTTAGGAATACAGAAGAATGCTGTTGCATACGTGGACACCATGGCAGGAATAATTAAAAAATAGAAGAATAATTGCAACAATCAGCTTGGATACCTCATAGTTAAGTAGCAGTTAACCTCCCATACGGGTGAGAAAAATAATTAGTTTAAAGACTAATTCAAGTCAAAAAAGTATGGGAGACAACTGTGAAATTTAAATTATACAGGGACAGGGGTATGTAATGTGAAGTGAATGTTTTGACCTTGGATCATCTGGTGAAAATGGACCTGTTTCAGTGTTATTAAACATCCTCAGTGGCGTATGATTTAGTTAGTAATTGCTAGACCGTAAATTGAATTGACAATTCCTTTGGAGGATAATTATTGAGAGCATTATAGAAAAGGTGTGTTGAAATAAAAGAGCCTTAGGGTGTTGTCTTTTATCTGCATCGTCTTTATACACAAAAGCCTTTTCGATTGGTGGATATCATTGGTGTTAATTCTCTTGATAGATGTTTTTAGATTTAAAACTACCCCAATTCAACCAAGTGACAAACAATTTGTCAACCAATTCAAAGGATAATGTCAGTTAATAGAAGCTTTCCAACTCGATATATTTTCAGACCCTACGGACATGTCATTAAGAACGAGGTTCTACTTCGCAGTATTCTTGGGGTAGGCGGGTGGGTGATGCACGATTTAGTGTCTAAACAACACCTGCATCTTATAAGATCAATAAACGTCTATTGGTTTTACCAGTTGTCTTTAAGCGAAAGATTCGCTACCACCTGGTACCTAGGGTGTCTTTAGCGGAATCAACTGTGGCAAGCATCCAGGTAGTAGCTAAAAGGAAACCAAACAAAAAAGAATTCGATTGATATTAGTCGACAAAAACTCCTCTTTGGACTGCTTAAAAATCTAAAGAGAAAAACTATCAAGAAAAGGAGTTAGCTTTAACGATATCAACCAACCGAAAAAATATTTTTACAAATAAAAACGATAAGAGCGAAAAGCTAAGGTTCTCTTGTTTCCACTTTGATGGTATTTTCCTCCCTCATTCTCAGCAGCTTCAGCAGCCCCTGCGTTACGTTTCTTTTTAAATTCATGACTAATATTAAAATACATAAACGGCATTATCTTTACTTTCTAAATATCTCCATTAGCTGATATTACTGAAATTATAACTGAATTTATCTTCCTTTATTGTTCCTAGAGGGAGTTTTTTTCTTTTAGCCTAATAATTACATGGACAATCTCAATTGATCGAAGGAGTTGATCTCACTATATTCCTAATGTGACACCCTTCTGTATGTGTATCTAATACCCCGCACGTTTCTCTGATGTATATTTCCTCAGCTCTCTTCTAACGATCGCTTCTACGTTTTGTCACCTGGCTTTTAAGACAAGATCCGCTCCTATCTGCACTGTCTTTGATTAGCTCATATTATTGGAATTATCTCACTTGGGTTTTGTCTTTAAAATTTTAAGCCCATTTAGAGGGAGTTCTTGTCTACTAATTGCATGGACAGCCTCAGATATCCGAAGATTTTCGACTCATTATATCATGTTTTTGAGGCTATTGCAGATGAAAGGTAAATTTGACTCAGACAGAATTTGAAATAAGGATGTAAAGAGACGTAGTCAAACACCTCAAGATGTCGAGGTGGAGGACTGAAAAAGAGAGAATCTGTGAAGTAAAATGTGAAGGAAATGGGAAAGTTTGAGAAATAATGAAGGAAAATGGGAAAACGAATTAAAAAAATAAGAAAATATATAAAGGATGTAAACTAGAAGCAATGAACAACGAGTGAAAGACAAAAATAAAGAATGAAAGAAAGATATAAAGAATAAAAGACGAAAATGAATGAAACAAAGAAAGAACGGATGAAAGAAAGAATGAAATGAAAAGAGATAGGAAAAATAAAATGAATGGAAAAGCAGACGGAAAGAAAGAGTAGAAAGAAGAAAGAAGAAAGGAAGAAAGCATTGAAAGAAGAAAGGAAGAAAGCATTCAAAGAAGAAAGAAGAAAGAAAGAAAACAGAAACAGAAGGAAAAACTGAAATATCAAAGCTGCTAGAAAAAATAAAGATGTCTGAAATGACCAAGAGCGAACACAAATGAGAAAGATAAGGAGAAAAGAAGGAAAGAAGGAAAAAAGTAAGAATGTGCGAAGAATTAAAAGTATGTTGTGGCGGATAGGGAGAGAATGGGAAAAATAAATAAAATGAGAAAAAAAAAAAAAATTAAAGGAGGAAGAGAGAAACGAAAGTGTCAAATGAACAAGGATTGCCATATATGGGAGAAACTGATTCCGGCATTGTTCTCTGGGTTGTGGTTTGAGACATTAACCAGGCCACTCAGATGGAATGTAAGAAAGGTGTGTAAAGGATGAAATATTAATCTAATGAAGTGAAAATGGGAGAAGGAGATGTAATTTTTTCTTATTGTCTTTTATATCCTGGATCACACGAAACCACACCACACTTACATATATATATATATATATATATATATATATATATAGATATATCTATATATATATATATATATATATATATATATATATAATAATATATAGATATATATATATATATGTATATATATATATTATATCTATATATATATATATATATATGTATTATATATATTAGATATATAGATATATATATATATATATATATATTATATATATCTATATATA
>NC_043005.1:40383520-40413520 GCF_006345805.1 Octopus sinensis
CATTGAATAGAAGTGTCTATCTTGGAAATTTCGATGTATTATTATCAAATGTGATTTCTTTTCACTCATGACAGTTTTGATTCATTTGAAAAAGGTGCATTTTCATGGCGAAGAAAACTAGTTCTTTCTGTTTTGTTTTGAACATATATATATATATATATATATATATATATATATATACAGATATGTACTGAGTGGGTGTATATATATATATATGTGTGTGCTCACACACACACACACATATATAAAAGTAAATATATGTAGGGATATTTTCTTTTACTTATTTCGGTCACTTTGACTGTGGCCATGCTGGAGCACTGCTTTTAGTCGAAGAAATCGACACTGGACTTATTCTATGTAAGCCTGGTACTTATTCTATCGGTGTCTTAGGCCGAACCGCTAAGAACACCAAGATCGGTTGTCAAATGATACTAGCGGGAAAAAGGCACAAATGCACAAATATATACATATATATATATACGATAGACATCTTTCAGTCTACTGACAAGAGTTTGGTCGGCCCGAGGCTATAGTAGAAGACACTTGCCGAAAGTGCCACGCAGTGGAACTGAACCCGGAACCATGTAGTTAGGATGCAAGCTTTTTATCACACAGCAACACCTGCGCCTATATATATATATAAAGAGAAATTAACAGAAGCTGAAAATATTCTCAAGATGAACACTTATGTATTAGCATATAGAGTTTTATATATTTACAGAGCAAATTTACATGGAGTACAACAATACAGAAAAACTAACGAGGAGAGGGCATTGTATTTCAAGTCCGACTGCTTTTTCTGGCGTTTGGCATTGCATAATGTTGGCAGATGGAGTGTGCAAAACGTTAAGGATATGCAACCAGTAGAGGATGCAAATAAACGCACAACCGTAAAGTCGGCTTCCGTCTTCAGGATGGAAAGATTGGCAACTAGTATTTGCCGACATTACAACTATTACATAATTGCGAGCTCCCTGAAACAGCTGTCGGACCTGAGATACCACGCTCTTTCTCCTTAGTTTTCTGTATTTATTGTATTCCATGTAAATTTGTTCTGTAAATATATAAATATTCATATGCTAATACACATGTGTTCATCTTGTGAATACGTTCAGTTTTTGCTTCTTTTTCTATATATCCTTATACATATTTACATGTGTATACGTACATATGTATGCATATTTTATATATCAAGCTCAAGCGTGTTTATTTGCATCACTATCTCCATATCTGCTCACCTCGTTTCGTCCCATAGCCACTCTTTAACTCGAAAAAGACTTCAACGTGTAAGTTCAAATCATTCGAGCGCAACTACGTGCTTTCTGTATTGAGTATCTCTGGATCTCACCTGTTGACTCTATGTATAAGCGAATGTAGAACTGTGTGGTAAGAAGATTACTTCCCAAGGATCCACGCAGTGGGATTGAACCAGGAACCATATGGTTGGGAAGTAATCCTCGGTGATAGATACTCGTCCGCTAGATATAGCAGTAGTTCACTTCAGTTTGCAATATGCAGGAAATAAGTGACACAGTGATCCTGCAACAAGTAAATTAGCTAGTTAGGAAAATCTCTATAAGCGATCAAAGCAGTATTTACAATGAAAAGTAGGGTTTAACGCCACCTAAACACGAGTGCTCCCTAGGAACAGACGATACTGCTATTTTAACTCCAGGAGAACACCTCATCCAGCTGGCTATTCAGTGCTGAAGCGGCATTTTCCTGATTAGCAAATTTGCATATTGCAAGATCAGTGACTGCGTGTCATCTATTTCCTATATATTGCGAGCTGGAGTGAACTACTGCTATGTCTAGCAGACGATTATCCATGACTGAAGATGACTTTAAAGAGGACGAAACAGTACGGTCTGATGGTCTCGGGGCTAAAATAGTAGGGAGTTCTCTTTGCTTGACAACCGATGCTGGTGTGTTTATGCCCCCGCAACTTAGCGGTTCGGCAAAAGATATCGATAGAATAAGTAATAGG
Source organism: Octopus sinensis (assembly GCF_006345805.1). Lineage (NCBI taxonomy): Eukaryota > Metazoa > Mollusca > Cephalopoda > Octopoda > Octopodidae > Octopus > Octopus sinensis. The sequence continues at coordinate 40,385,508 of NC_043005.1, forward strand.
CTTACAAAGAATAAGTGCTTGGGTCGACTTCTTCGACTAAAACCATTTAAGCCGGTGCTCCAGCATGGCCGCAGTATATATCGAATGCAGGGTGCACTGAATAACCAGCTGGATGAGACGTTCTCCTGGAGTTAAAATAGCAGTACCGTCGGTTCCTAGGGAACACCTGTGCTTAGGTGACGTTAAACATTACTTCTTAGTAAAAATACTACTTTGATCTCTTATAGAGATTTTCGTTACAAGCTAATTATGTGTGTATGTGTGTGTGTGTGTGGTGTGTGTGTGTGTGTGTGTGTGTGTGTGTGTATACATATAAGCGTATATAAATACACTAACACATATATATATGTGGTGCTTGTGAGTGTGTTAATTCCACATACACTCATATAACTACATATAGATATTCATTCAACCGTCCATCTGTCCGTCCGTCCGTCCGTCCGTCCGTCCGTCCATCCGTCCGTCTATCCATATTCTTGGACAGAACCTGAGATAATTAAATAGACTGATGTGATCATCCTATAGGCAGACAGGTTAATAGGTAGACCTGCAAGATGCTAACTTGATTTATACACACACACATACAAACACGCACACATATGCACACACATATTTAGACAGATATATAGATAGACAGAGCGATAGAGAGATGAGATAGATAATCAGGTAGAGAGATGGATAACAATGTACATATGTAGGTTGGTAAATGAGCGAAATAGACGGATAAATAATTAAATTAATTTTTGGATAAGCAGATAGAGAGATATATAGAGAGATGTTACGCAAGAAAGAAAGAAAGGAAGGAAGAAAGGAAGAAAGAAAGACTGATTGATAGACAGACAGCCATATAGATTGATTGATAGATAGGTAGGTAGGTTGGTAGACAGACATACAGAAAGATAGATAGATAAATAGATAGATAGATAGATAGATAGATAGATAGATAGATAGATAGATAGATAGATAGATAGATAGATAGATAGATAGATAGGTAGGTTGTAGATAGATAGATAGATAGATAGATATATAGATAGATAGATAGATAAATAAATAAATAGATAGATAGATAGATAGATAGATAGATAGATAGATAGATAGATATAGATAGATAGATAGATATAGATAGATAGATAGATAAGTAGTAGTGAATGACAGACATAAAGAAAATCAAGTAAGGAAAGAAGTGGGTTATGCTTTCGAAAACATGATATTAATAAATACTTACGTAACAAATGAGAGAGACACACGTAATTCATATACTAACTCGTACATATGTAACTCATGATCGTGAAAATACACGCACGAACAGAAACATTTAAAAACGAACATTCAAACATCACTTGGCAATAAAAAAACATTATTATATGTATACATTACAACAGATACTCATACGCACATTCAGAAACATACTTAGAAATACAAATCCACACATACACATACTCACAGCAGTGAATTATTAAACGTGACGTACAGCGCAATACATACAATTCAAAACTGACACGAAGTTATGTATGTATCGCTTTAAACAAGTACAAAATTGTCTATGCATAAATATATATCATTCATATATACATATATGCGTGCCCTCAGACAGATCATCACATCTTTATATATAAAAGAGAGGTTGTGTGTCTGTCTCCTACGATTTAGATTCCTAACTACTCCCACATTTTGCGGTGCAGTTTAACCAAAACCGGGTATCTTATAGTCGTGATTCATATCGAGCCCTTCTGGGTATTAGCGCGCGTCTATTATGAGTTTACGATTTAAAAAAAAAATTACCATCATTTTTTTCCCATTTTAATGCATTTTTTCGCTATTATATAAGGGAAGTAACTCTCTAAAAATGTCTACGATGAGTCAACGATTTAAAAAAAAATTTACCATCATTCTTTTTTCATTTTTAAAGCATTTTTTTGCTATTTTTTGGCTATAACTCTCTAAAAATGCTTATAAAGTTATTTCCCTTACAAACCCGAGCAACGCCGGGCGATACTGCTAGTATACATATAAAAACCACCACAGAAACGAAAAAACATTAACGTCATTTGTCTACCTCTCTACAAACATATATAAAACTGTACTCAGATTTGCTCACTCAGATTCATAATATATACATAAACGCATGTATACATACATACATACATACATACATACATACATACATACATACATACATACATACATACATACACGCCCGCGTCTCTGTGTGTATGTATGCATGTATATAAAAATGTATGTATGTATGTATGTTTGTAACTGTTTTCCAAACGAAGACCATTAGCGTCAATGGTCTGTGTGTACCACCCGTTTCACATGAGTGTTACCAATATGTTGGTATTGATGAAAATATATCATACAAAGGGTGTGATGCACAAAGATAGAGTGACCAAAGAATATTGCATCAGACTTGAAAAAAATATGGCAACCAGTACTTTCTTCTAACAACAAGACAATATCCCAACATCGTAATTGCCGTACAACCACTAGCACCAATATACAGGGTAATTGACTGGACTACAAAGGAAATCCACTCTATAGACATTAAAACACGCAATATCCTGACATCAAATGGAAGCTTTCATAGAAATAGTGATATAGACAAGTTCTGTCACCGAAGACAAGGGAAGATGCTTAAGATCAGTCGTTGTAGACATTCTTTGACTACCGTAGGATGACATCAATCAGACAGAATCTGATAAAAAAAATAACACATACACACACAAAAAACAAAGAGCAAAAAAGTAAATAAAATGTAAAAAAAAACAATCGTAAACACATATACATTGGAAACCAAATCGAACCAATGATGGTAAGTTCTACGTGCTAGAAATAGCAACCAAAATCTACTTCAAATCATGTTTTAAGTAAAGTAAGACATAGTGAATGCTGCAGTCGTAGATATACCTATGAAAAATGAAGATACCATTAATCATAGGTTTCTTTGATCAGAACTGCGCTCGTCGGCTGCTGGGTCACTCCGAAAAGCTCTATCTGCGACGATTTCATCTCAATCGAAGGAGAGGGGCTTTCTCCGTCCGGGTTGCGGATCCGTGGAATAAGCTGCCGGACGAGATAGTGAAGATGCCGACGACCACTCGGTTCAAAGGTGAATTCCTGAAGAAGCGCGGAGTTCTTAATGTTCCAAGAAACGCTTAACTACTGAACAAATCAGCCTAAGGCAATTTGATGGCTTGCATGTCGATGCATGATAGCCGATATAGTTACATATTAGCAATGCAATAATATAGCGCGATTAATTAGCTGTAGAGAATGGAACCGACAGGAAGCTCTGGCGATGTTACTGTAGATTCACTCGGACTATGCGAGCCAAATCCTGTTTTGAGAAGAACCCTTTGACCCTACCAATATCAATTCAGCTAATGTCAATGTACTATCTGCAGGATGAAATGATTTTGGGGATGCAATATATAATAATAACGTGGCTGATTTGTGTGATTTGTTTGTTCCTTCTCGAGCCATGCCTGGCTCATAAAGGCCGGTTTCCCGGTTTCTTGGCGTATAGGTTCTCCACCTGGACGGGACGCCGGTCTGTCGCAGGTGAGCTGCAAGAGGAAAGAGTGAGAGAAAGTTGTGGCGAAAGAGTCAGCAGAAGTTCGCCATTACCTTCTGCCAGAGCCGCGTGGAGCTTAGGTGTTGCGCTCATAAACACACACATCGCCCGATCTGAGATTCGAACCCGCGATCTCTCGACCGCCAGTCCGCTGCTCTAACCACTAGGCCATGTACCGCCACAATTTGTGTGATTTCCTTAGATATGTATGTGAGTAGCACTTGGAAGCTCATCCACAGCTGACTGAATGATGTCCAATGATTGTGGAAATAGACGAATCAAAAAGTGAGCTTCAGAAATTTCACCGAGTAGAGTGGGATAATGAGTACTGGGTGTTTGGTGCAGTGGATAGGGTTACAGGAAAATGCTCCTTGATTAAGATCCCTAATTTATTTATATCATACGTTCGTGAGCATGAGTGGCGAAACAAATTTAAAATCAAGAAAAACTATTCACGAATCTCATTTCATGCATTATGAAATGTCCATTATGTTTTCCTGTAAATGTTTTTGTTTTCCATCATATATAAAATATATCTACGGTTTTCATGTTATACTAAATATACGTACGTTCTATACAGTTCTTGTCAATGTCTCTACTTCCGTTGTTTTTCAGCATTTTTTACAATACATTTTACCATCACTTTTTTTTTACAACGGTAAACTGCCTATTAACCTAAAAAGTTATGCATAGGCATGTTTCTTGGAAACTTGAGAGTGACACCAATACAGAGAGGAAGTGTAGCTTCTTTTTGACACATGAACACAACGTTTCATCCAAGAGTAAGCAAAACCCATGAACCTCAAAATGCAACTGATAATAGTGAATATATTACATTTCTGTGTAAGATAGCTCTCAAAAATGTCAAGATATTACTTTCTTATCTGGTATGATCTTGTTTCTGAAACAACATACAAAACCAAACGGAAGAAGGACAGCGCTGGGGTAAATACTGAATATATATTTTTGACGTTGAGTACGCCTACATGCTAGAAATAACAATTAAACCTCTCCCGTCCCTAATAACCTAAGATAGGGAAATGTAATCCTAAGGATAGTGTAGTCTTATACACCACACAAAAAGACAAAATAACGGGATGGTCATAGCCGAAATGCCTTTGATTATATGTCTGTTCAATCAGGGATGATTTAAGGTTAAACAATATAAACAAAACAATAACAACAAAAGCAGCAGCGGCAGCGGCAACAACAACAACAATGAAGAAGTCAGATATTAGATTAAAAAAATATGTACTATTACCACAGAGGTCAGCTGCTTAGTGGATGTGAACATTTTTTTCAAAGTCAGAGAGGAGACTATTTATGGCTAATTGCTTCGAAACCTGTTGCTTCTCAACCTAGATAACAAATTTATATCTGTACCTACAATCATCAGGGCATTTGGCAACATTACAAGTAACCAACTTGAAAAGTTGTTATTCTCAGGCAAAAGAAGAGACCATATGTTATTTGAGTAAATACGACCAGTAAGAGTAGAAAATATAGAAAACGTTAATGAAATTACCATGTAACTCTGTCACTTTATAAATTCAAATGATGTAGCTTTGTTTCTTTGTTAGAAACCATTTCATTCTTTATAAGAGAAGCAACCTGAGAATTGAAAATAATACATACATACATACATACATACATACATACATACATACATACATACATACATACATACATACATACATACACACATACATACATACACACATACACACATACATACATACATACATACATACATACATACATACATACATACATACATACATTGTGTCACTCAGACAACACCTGCTATACAGTAAAGAAAGGAATGAATACATTCTATGCATACCCAAAAGCAACACCATCTTTAGAACTGAAGAACTACTGTGTAGGTACTCTGAGAATATAACTGTCTCATGTGATCCAAAAGAAGCTGGACTGCTCTACCCAAACCAAATCTTGGAGGAGAATCAAGCATCATACCAGCAAAAACAATGCATGGGTACATGTCCCGTAAGCTAGAGAACAACAACAGCATTGGGAGGAAGAATAGCCTCTAATGGTCATGTGATAGATACATTATATCCCAACGAGAAGGATATGCCTTCGTTGTACAGGAACAGAAGATAGCTATTAAATACCTGATAAACAAGGGGGACAAAGATACCACTAAAACTCCACGTTGTGATAAAAAAAAAGAACGTCGGCTCTGCTATACTAGTGTGGAAGCTATCACCCACTTGCTGATGGGGTAGCAGTTGCGGTGGTTGAGTGGCTGGTTCCAGTGATATCAGATGAAACGTTCTGAGCTGCAACACTGAGCTTAATATTCCAGTGCTGGTCTTGTTGCAAAGGAGATCGATCATATGTTTGTGGATGACCGCTGGAAGGTCCTAGAGAACTGCAGGACTTTTCGGAATGCTAGCTTCATGGTTACTTACCATAGGATTCTTAGTTGAGTTGAGATTACGTCTGAAAGCAGCCAGTCACAGACCGAATGTCAACCGACTCAAAGACAACGGTGTAAGTAAGATTAATTCGTAGCAGCTTAGGGCTGTGCTACGTTGGGCTGGCCTCTCCACTCTGAGAACGCGGACACCCTACCGTCGACTGATAATGGGTATATTGGTTCCCAATAAAGGAGCAGGAAACGTTTCTGTTCCAGGGAGACCCTCGCATTGGTAGAGTGCAGCAGTAGAGCGAGGCAGGATGGGGCCCTGGGGATTTACTTTGGGTGCTGAGATGAGGGGTAGTCAGAGCAATGAGGTCTGACAAGGGAAAGCAGGTTTGAGGGATTTGTGTGGAGGTTGAGAGACGGTTTCACACTTCTGACTCACGTACTGCCTACTAAGGAATCTCTATGCTTAGTAGAGGCACCCCCACACCTCGGTGTTCTGGAGTCTTAGACTTTGATGAAGCGCTCCTGACAGGGGAGACCAGGATTTGTATAAGGAGGACCTACCTAGTACTGTTATGAATACCACATTGGTGACCTACCTATCACTAAGCTGTGACCCGCCATCCGAGACGAGGTTCGTACGGTGATAAATCAGCTGAAGGGTGTGAAGGCAGCCGGTGTTTGTGGTATCCATGGGGAGATGATCAAGAAAGATGAGCATTTTACAGTCTTGTTCTTGTGGCAGATCATCTGCTCAATTTGGAATAGTGGCATCATACCACCTGACTGGAAGAGAGACATACGTGTAAGTATCATTATTTGGAAAGGTAAAGGTGACAGCCACGGCTGTAACAACTATAAGGCTGTTTCACTCTTCTTAGTGCCTGGTAAGGTATTTGCCAAGGTTATTCTAAACAGAGTGCGAAATCATTTGCTTGTCTCTCAGAGTTCACGCCAAAAAGAGGTCAGCTACTGACAGGATCTCAAAGTTTGGTTCTTCAAGTTTCTGGTCTTACTTGTCTTGCTCTACAGTTGTGAGACCTGGACACTATCTGGTGCCTTAAGGGATCGCCTGAAATCCTTCGGTAGTAGAACGCTTCGCAGGGTTATGGGTTACCATTGGTCGGATTTTGTATCCAACCAGCGACTACGCTTAGAAACTGAGATGCGTTCTGTTACTTGTACGATTCGAGAATGCTAACTCAAACTGTTTGGCCGTGTTGCTTGATTTTCCGAGTTGGATCCTGCGTACTGTTTTCTCTTCTCCGAGGATCTGGCTGGGGGTGTCAACTTGTGTTGGTTAGTCACATGCCTCATGGTCACAGCAAATGAGGAAATATTTCGTGGAGATGGGAACTGGCTGGGACACTGCTCGGCGAGTTGCCTGAGACGACCCGAACAGATACCAACAAATGGTGGATGCAGTAACGTGTTCCAACGGCGCATACCTCCATACCTGACGTGACATGATCTGACCTGACCTGTGGTCAAGGAAACACACTCAAGAAAGTTGCACCAAAACAGAATCGCAAACAAAAAGGCTTTATGCCAGTCAGCAGAAATCATATATGGTTTTATAGTCAGAAACAGATAAACAGAGTATTCTACTTTAGAACTGCAGCCGGTGTATTCGTTCTCACTTCGAAGGGTGTAGCTTTGCAATCCAGAAACAGCAAATAAGAAACAAACAAAAAAGGAGAAAACCTGACATATAAAAAGAATAAGGATGTAGGTAAAACATCTACATGGTACAACTTAATGTAGAATTAACTCCAAGATGTGATGCACATCATTAGCAGCTGTCCAAAAAATGTCCTCTTGATAGTATCTATCTATAATGCATGATGTAGTGGCCAAAACTTCATATAACTTATCCTTAATATAAAAGAATATTGGAGCAATATTTTCATCAAAACTTCTGGAAGGTGCAGGTAGAACATACAAATCATAATGAACTAAGACAGAAAAGAAAGAATAGAGCAAAAGAAATCAGTTCTTCAGTTGAGGAGAAGACAAAAACATTTCGTACGCCAGACTTATGAGAAATTTGCAGCTGCTACAGTCAGATTATAACTTTATATATATATAAAGGTTTTGTAGTACTTGGCTATGTATCTAAAACACGGCACTCTTGAAAAAGTGGGCTTCACAAAACATGAAAGAACGCAGCTAAGTAGGAAATTACAATTACAAACCTAGAGCTGTAGAGCTGTGAAATTATATAAACCATTCAAAGATGTTTTATCTGTTATATGTACACGCGCACACACACACACACGTATATCTATGAAATGCGGCATGTAAAGACAGAGAAGAACTGTTGTTCTGAGGAGAAAACATTTCGTAAACTAGTTCGTACGATACCTTGATGGAAACACAACATTTCGATGTTAAGAAAAGGAGAGACAATGGAATTGGCGGAGGTCTGAGTAGAGGTTTCACGAGATCAGCCAGTTCCGTGGAATAGAGACTACTGTAGTAAGATTTGAAACGAAAATACAAAAATAGAAGACAATACGTCAACGGGTTAAAGATTGAATTGTACTGGTGAGAGCTTTAACATTATTCAGTCGGGTAGCCTTTATTTTATGCCTCTTGAATGTTTATGGGTAGTAACAATACGGTTCCATATGTGGGCGAAGCATTTTATTGTGGGTTTCACTTGTGCTTTGTGTAGATTTAGCATTTGTTGAGAGCTGAAGTAATTTCTAAGTCTGAAGAGGAAAACCGGTATTGTGTTGTAGTTTATGCTATGCTGAAGATGCGAGACCTTCAGGAAAAGTTATCAATGATGATGAAACCTAGCATTTTTAATTGACTTTGAGGATAGTAGTTATGTGTTGTTTATATTTAGGGAGTTACGGTACAATATTATTTTCTCAAAATGTTTCATGATAGGATCTTTGTGCGGCTGGGAAAGACAATTGACATGACTCCATTCGAAAGATGATTTTGATGTCTCTATTCAGGGTTTCAGTACTGGGTTTGTGGTGGGGGGTCTCGGCTACATGTAGATGATGTTTGTCTGCTGAAGATGATGTTTGGCAGCAGAGTGGAGGGTAGTACATAAGCATATAAGTTGGCACAGTTGGAGGTGACAGCAAAGAAATCAGCAAAGTATAGAAGGAAGAAGCTTGGGACATACTAAAGCTGATAGTATGAATGTCAAAGAGAGCACCATTCGCAAAGGCCACGATAGCGTCACCTGTCGGAAAGCCTCTGATTTAAGCAATGGAAAGTGGATGGGACCGGTGTGCAGCATAACCGGTGGAAATATTTGTTATACCAAGTTACTTTCATCAGTTTTTAAAGGGTGGGGCAAAATCCTGTGACACAAGACTGTCTCACTCCACCGCATCTGATGAAGGACAGGATTGAAGATGTTGAAGATGGCTGTTGTTGAGGGATGTTTCCATCACCTTTGAGATGTTTGAAGTGTGCGGCATTTCGTTGACTGCGGAGTAAGATATGTTGCTATTCTTGGGAAATAGATACACCATATTTGATAAGATCGGGAAAGAAAGAGAGACAGGTGGGAGGAGACAGAGAAAGAAAGAAAGAAAGGGAGAGAGACAGAAAAATAACAAAGAGTTTGACACTAATAGTGGTTAGCTCAGGGATGCATTGTTTGAGGTAATGGAAGGGATATCCACAGCGCTAGTCTCCCTGCTGGTTTGAGCGACCAGAAGTGATTTCGTCCTTGTTACATTTGAGTACGCGATAAGTTGCTCGCTGGAGTGGAAGGAAATAGCTTCGGAAACGCTCTAAGATTTACTATGTAGAATTGGATGTAAAACGGGCAGAAAAATGTGTAGGCACTCTATGCAAGACTATTCCTGCTTACAGAACCATCATGTTTAGGAAGTTCAAGGAAGGCAGATTTCCGAAAGTTGTTAGAGGTCTTTAACCAACTGTCCTAAATAATCGGCTGTAGTTTGGGAAGAACGAGAGCTTAAAGGCTGTGATGTACAAAGCATCCTTCACGTTTCCGACGTAGATGTTGGGTTTATTCTAAAAAGCTAACGCTAGACCGACTTAAAAGAAAATATTCAGTGGCATCTAGCGGTGCCTACGTAAGTTTGCAATGTAACCTTTTGAGTTGTTGGATGAATTTTACAATATTTGCGAAGGAATATGGTGTGAATTTCAGTATAACATAATATGAACCAACCCAAAATGAAACAATAATTAAATAGAATAATAAAAAATAGTTGTAACGGTAATGTTAACAGCATCGCCACCACCACCACCACAGAAACCAAATCCACCACCACCACCACCACCACCACCACCACCACCACCACCACCACTACTACTACTACATAGTGGTGGTGGTGGTTGTAATAATCCTTTCTACTGGAGGCACAGGGCCTCAGGTTTGTGGGGAGGGGACTAGTCGATTACATCGACCCCAGTGTTTCACTGGTATTTTAATTTATCGACCCCGAAAGGATGAAAGGCAAAGTCGACTTCAGCGGAATGAGAATTCAGAACGTAGCGACAGGCGAAATACTGCTAAGCATTTCGTCCAGCGCGCTAACGCTTTTGCCAGCTCGCCCCCCTTAGTTGTGTAATAATGAGTATAAGAGAGGGAGAGAGAGAGAGAGAGAGAGAGAGAGAGGGAGGGAGGGAGGGGGAGAAACAAGGGTAAAAGCAGAGAAGAAAGAGAAGCATGAATTTTAACACTATTTTTTATTATTCTTGATGTTATTGTTGATTTATTGCACCAAGATTGCTCTTTAGAATGTGAAACCATAAATGTTGAAATGAATAATTATGCACAAATTATCGCGAAATTCACAGAACCTTTTCCTAATTAACTAATAACAAACTGTCCTAAATAATACAAAAACGACACCATCAACAAGAACAAAAGAAAACACAAAACAAAATAAAACGAAGAAGCATCTACGTGCTGCTTCGACATAGAAATAGCTGCTAAATTCTATCTTAAACAAGTAAAGAATATATTGATGCAGACCTAGATATATTATGAATAAAAGATGAGTTGGTCCTGGCTGGAATGCCTCTGAATAAACAGTAACAGTATATGAAACACACGTACAAGAGCACACACACACACACACACACACACACACACACACACACACACACACACACACGCACACAGCGATTCTGTCATCACTACTTCGGAAAGTACAGTGAAGTATATTCGTCGCTGATGAGGTCTGATTAGATCGAAACATGTCTGGAGTTGTGTACCATCTTACCGAAATAATTAAAATGGTAGTAATAATTAAACTAAGGTTGCCTTTTAATCACCATATAAATATTTTTATTTTAAATTAAATATCTCAAGTTCACGTCATTAAATAGATTACCTTTAGTCAGAACGGAAAGGCAGAGTCCATGATCTTTCTTAAGACCTCCGATGCTGGTGGGACGGGTGAAAGGACTAAGGTATTCTTTAATCGGGGACCAGGCCCTCGCAAAAGAGTGGAATCTTTTACATGCACCTAAGGGCCAGGTTGTGCTGTTATATCTATTGGTGATTAACTTTAAAATCCAAATAGGTTATGATGGCATTTGAACTTAGAACGCAAAGAGGTGTAACAAACACCGCAAGGAATCCGGTCCGACGCTCTAACGAACCCACAAGTCCACCTCATTTGAATCGTATCTTGTTTAACAACTCGGAGAAAGCAATGGTAGTGTTCAGTAGCATTTGAACTCAGAACACAAGAAGCTGGAATAAATTTCACCATTTCGTTCGGTACTTTAATGCTTCTACAAATTTGCCAGGTGAAATTTTAACTAAGTAAAATTACAAGATGATATTATTGCGCTCAAATTTGAATTATTTCTATTTCAGTGGACCTTGTACTAAACGCATGAACGAAGAATATTCTCATTATCGCTAAGAATATTTATTCCTACAACAACAACAACAACAATAATAATAAATCATGTCAGTGGCTGCCCAGTCCTGGCTAAGAAGAAATATATTCACAGACACGACATAGTTGGAACCTATATACACTGGAAGCTATGCCAACACTATGGAATATCAACAGAAAAAAGATGGTATAGGCACATGCCAGAAAATGTCACAGAAAATGAGAAAGCAACCATACTCTGGGATGTGCCAATACACGCAGAAAGAAAAATTAATGGCCAATAGGCCGGATATAGACGTCAGAGATCACCAAGAAAAAAAAAGAGCTTTCTAATCGATGTATCAATACCAACAGATGACAACGCTTCTACAAAAGAAACGGAGAAACTTTCAAAATACAAAGATCTGGAAATAGAGGTAACTCGACTGTAGAGACTAAAAACAGAAACAATTCCTATCATAGTAGGCGCATTAGGTATGATAAAAAAGTATACAGACAAATACATAACAAAAACACCAGGACTAACAAGTATAATATAACATACAGAAAATAGCACTACCAGGCACTGTACACATCCTAAACACTTTCAATACAGTAAAATAAGTGCATCACAACAAACCACATCACATACCCAAGGCACAAAGTACTGTGCTTAGTAGTGCAGTGAAAGCACGTGATAAAAATAAGATTACTGAATCAATCTCGTCCACTATACAACCTCTTTCGCCATCGCTATTAGGCATTTAAACACAGCTTTTTCTTCCCGGATAAAGGAAGACGGCAGGGCGATCTTCACGATGGATTCAGTTGACAGCCGGATCTGTCCCACACGCGACAGTAGGTGTTCGACATAACCCCACAGGTCAGTAATGCCCGGGCACTGGACGAGTGCATGTAAGACCGTCTGGTCGTCCTGCACGCATCTCAGTCATGCCCGGCTGTAAAGTTTATATCGAAAAGGTAATGTTTCCCCGTAGCACTGCCAGGTCAGAGATTTTTAGCAATTATCCATCGGTCCTGGGCTGAAAGATTTCCGGAAAAGAGCGGCTAGCTGATCTTTATCGACGCCCAAGGTCTCCCGAAGAACGTTGTCGCACTTTTCCGCCACTAATCCTTTATAAAAGGCTAAATTGAACTTTCCAATTATCGCAGTGTCTCATTGGCTGTGGGCTGTGTGGGCTTGAACACATTTCACTTTCTAAGTGCTCCCCTTCGATCTCTATTTTATCCTGGACTGCAGCTCCGTTAAAGAAACTAGTTGCGGAAATACGTGTCTGGCGAACAGAGACCCCCTTCGGTCATGACTGACCGTGGAATTGCACCTAGAAAGTTACGCTCCCAGGCACAAGTCCGGGCAAGGTTGTTTATGGAAGACCAGCAGTCGCCCATGCATACCAGTGTTATCCAAGGGAAAAGGCAACAGCAGATACAGCTTGGCACCTGTGACGTCGCAACTCATTTCTACAGCTGAGTGAACTGGAGCAACGTGAAATAAAGTGTCTTGCTGAAGAACACAACACGCAGCCCGGTCCTGGATTCGAACTCACAACCTCACGATCGTAAGCCCGACGCTCTAACGACTGAGCCATGCGCCTTCACAATAATAATAATAATAATAATAATAATAATAATAATAATAATAATAATAATAATAATAATAATAATAATAATAATAATAATAATAATTATTATTATTATATTATTATTATTATTATTATTAATATTATTATTATTATTATTATAAACATGGCAATGGTGACGAGCTGGTAGAACCGTTAACGCGTGGGAAAAATTGCTTAGCAGCGTTAAGTACCAGCTGAGCACCAAGGTCGATGGGTCGATATAATCGACTAGTCTCTCCTCTAAAATCTCAGACATCGTGCCTAGAATAGAAGTGAACATTATTATACATCTGAACTCATGCTTAGGTTTCCACATTACATGGAGTTCTTCAATAGAGAAAAAAACTATATTTAGGAACTGAGTTGTGTTTATAACACTATGGTTATTGGAAAATGGAGTCGAAACGAAGCAAAACGAATTATATATATACATACATACATACATACATAGATAGATACATATATATATACATATATACATACACACACACACACACACCACACACACACATATATATATATATATATATATATATATATATATATATATAATTTTTTTATTAAATTCATCTTGTTGTTAAACATAAATAAATTTGGAATTAAATGATTTGGATAATTTTTTAATAACGGTTTCGTCTCATTCATAGAGGCTCCTCGGATATTGGTTTTACAGAAATTTTCTTTGTCTTTTCTCACAAAGAAATTTTCTGTAAACACATATCTTAAGAATCGCCGCGAATGAGATTCCTGAGATATGCTAATAAATATCATTCAGAATTCTGACTACCTTCTTTTTCTTAATTTATGAAATGTATACATCACTTCAACAATATCTCTATATATATACATTTATGATGGCTGTTCACATGCGACGAAAGAAGACCATCGTTGGACCATAACACTGGTCATTAAGAAAATTGTCCACTCAAGGAGTAATAACCATGCAAAATGTCAGCATTGTCTGTGCAAGACTCTAGGTCCAATAAGGTTTTCACGGCGCCTCATAGACTCCCTTCGTCCTATTGTTATGATCTAGAAAGAAGCCAATGCAAGATATCTATAGCCAATATGGGATGTAGTCTGAGGAATGTGGGAGCGTGAACAAAAGATCCCCAAAATGCCTAATGCCATTCCCTGCATATCTGGTTTTATATCAGCGTGGCCTTCTCCTGGAGACATCCTTTAACAAAAGCTGAAGGGTGCCCCACTTCCAGTGGTCTTCCAGTATGCCGAACATCAACCCGAAATTTCTGAGGGCCCCTGCTATTGCTAGATAGTTGTTGAACCTACACTGAATTCATGTATTTTTTGACAGAGCTTGTTTTTGGTTCAGCTGAGTTTCGAGTAACTCTCTTCAGCAGGCTAGCCTGGTGGAGATGCCGGTTTAGTCGCCTATGACCAGACTATGCAACAGGTTCTATTGGATCCCATGTTACCAGTAGCATTCATTAAACACCTCAAAAGTTATCTTACCTACATGCAATACATACATACATGCATACATGTGCACGCGCGCACACACACAGAGTCATATATATATATATATATATATATATATATATAATAGAATTAAAACCAGATCAGAGATTTGCTTATCTAAGTTTTATTTTACAGTTAATCATATGTTTCTTCATCAAGACCTACGCACGTTTCCGTTGCAAGCCGGTGCACACTGTTAAAATCGCATCTTGGTGTTTATTATCGGTGTAACTTCATCAGGGTCTACTTTAACTGTTTGCCGGATATACTCTGGTGGGAGTATAAGCTTGACTAGAATTATTTTCTAATGTGGTATTAGCGTTACTAAAAATAGTCATATATTTCGTGAACTTTAAGTCTCTCAAAGGGTCTCTCTTGGACGAAGTACCACAGTTCACAGCGTTTAACAACGTACATACATTATATCATTCTGATAATGTTTGCGTTATTTTAGTTGCTTCCAACAAAAATTCTAAGTTTAGTATTTTTGTCATTTCACTTCTCAGAGCACACGATTTCAATTGCTTCGATTTATGCTGTAAGAATGAACAAAAACTTGTCAAGAAACTCACAGTCTCTTTTCACGATACTTAACACCCAAGTACCAATCTCAAAATCCTAACTGTCTCCAATAAAGCAGTTTTCTGAGCATATTCTGCCCTCATGTCAATCCCAATTTCTCCAACAAATTTCTCAAATCAGGTCGTTAATGTTCTCAGTGCCCTTACAACTACTAGGGTGATAGTTACTTTCTTCATTGCCCACATTCGTGCAATCTCATCTTTTAGTGGTTTGTACTTCTCAATCTTTTCCAGTTCTTTATCATCTACTCGTACATCCCCTGATATGGCAATATCTATGATCTTGGTTTCCTTCATCATTTTATTAACTACAACAATGTCTGGTTACCGAGCATCAATCACTGCATCACACTGTATCGTAATATCCCACAAAATGTTATTCTCATTTCTTTCGGCGACACCTTCTGGCGTATGCTCGTACCATTTCAATGTCCTTGTAAGGCTGTACTTCTTACACTCTAGCAAATTCATTGCATGGTGGTCCATTATCAGCTTAAACTAAACAGTTATATTATCTCTGTCGACATCTTAAGCTTCGGGACATGGAAACACAAGGATTAAGTCAATGAAAATAATTCAGAAATATCTGCACTTCTCCATATCATGCATAAATTACACCAAAAATTGTTCAATCCTAATTTATCTGGGAATAAATGTCTGAAACCATAAATTTACTTTGCAGAAAAAAAAAACAGAAATTAAAAACACGTAATGGTTGATTCTATCCCCAAATATTCAGCTGGCAAAAAGGATTCCCATACAATGTACAATTTGTTAAACCAGTTTTGGTCATCGCCAATTAACTACTGCTCATCTCTGTTCCAAAGATAGATTCATTTTAATCAATGATACTGAAGGGATTTTGAAGAGATGGACTGAGTATTTCACAAATCATTTTTACAATTCACTACCAAAAGATGAGAGCGTTATAGAAAACCTATCGTAGCACCATACTATTTAAGAAATGAATAATATTCTAAATTATAGAGGATTCAACATTGCCATAAAATAGATCAACCCAGGGAAGACCACAGAAACTGATGATGTACTAGTGAATCTCCTGTTGAAACTGCTCGTCTATGTGCTCCTTCCATCTCTCATCGCTTGGTCAGGGATTTTCCTGTCAGATGGCGTAATCGCGGCCTCTACAGATGGAGTTCTCTCTGATGCTCTATCAGGTCTAGTGTGCTCTAAGATTTTGTCCCTCACACTCTTTCTTTTATACATCAACCACCTATGTGTCGTTGATGCCTTGATGCCTAAGAAGTAAAATGCTCCCTTCTACGCACAAGAAGCACCTTTCTATAACTTCTCTAATCTTCCTAATCCAAGCGTCTTTCATATGCATCCTAAATATCTCTCATTAAATTTTACTCTGACTAGCGATATCGAAAACATCCGCTATTGATTTTATGCCAATCTTGTCTCTTTCGAAGGAAAAAATAAATATAAAACATGCATTCACCGCATACTTCAAGATAACGCTTTGGAACGCAACTCGAGTCCTCTGGGTAACTTCATATGGTCGGTGTCACTACTATCGAGGAGCATTTCTTAGCATAGAAAATATTTATTACAAAAACTGGCCTTTTTCATGCCCAGAAAATATTTCAGCACCTTCTCTTTCACTCCAATAAGTAGTAACTCTTTGAGGATCCACAGAGGAGTACTTGTACCACTTCTGAGACTGTGCTGCTACTATACTCAGACATTCTACACATATTCAGAGAAAAATCAATCAACTGGTACGAAATAACTTACAAACCCGCCCCAAACTCTAATTCATAGACGTGCCTGTCCACTCCCTGTGCCATCTCTTTTTAACAGTCGTTAACTTGAAATAGTTTAAGCGGAGTGTTAACGTCATCAATCTCACTGATTACCGAGGGCCTGCAAAGGTTACAGGCACAACATCCTCCTCCAAACTGAACTAATAAAACAAAATACAGATATACAATATGGGTATACATACACATGTATGTGCGTTTCTACGTTTCCTCTCATTTCCTCGCCTACGCAGATATGTATTTACTCTCTTCTATACATAAGCAGTGACATCAAAACTTTGAGTTTGTCGTCATATAACATACCTTCACTTGCATAAAACGTGCCATTAACATCTTCCCATTTATTATCATTATTATTTTCATACGCACACAACAGATTAGACAGTTGGAATATATCTAGGATGTATTATTATTATTATTATTATTATTATTATTATTATTATTATTATTATTATTATTATTATTATTATTATTGGTGTTGTTGTTGTTGTCGTTTCTTTCACTACATCGCAAATATTCTCTTCCTTCTAGATGCTATCTGAAACGAGAAATACTTCCCTCCTCATTACCGCCTATCAATTTTTAAAAACTTTTTCCTATTTACTTTTCAGCTTGTCTTAGTTTTCCAGTGTGTGTGTGCGCGTGTGTGTGTGTGTGTGTGTGTGTGTGTGTGTGGTGTGTGTGTGTGTGTGTGTGTGTGTGTGTGTGTGCGTGTGTGTCAGCCTGTATATCTCTTTGTCTGAAAGTATGACAGTCTGTTTTTTTCTGTAGCACTCCTGGAGAATTGATAAGTATCTATATAACGACTTGGTAGAGGGGTTTGTCATTAAACAGTCATTAATGAGTTCCAGAGACGCACGCAAAATGCGTGTGACGTAAATAGGGTGTTGCGTTTTCGCGCCCATGATTGTAGGTAATATAGAATAACAGATAAACAATAGATAATGAAATAAATAGAACGAAACAAAGAAACAATCAAAATCTGCATCCATATGTTTGTAAATAATTAATTTAGGGACTCCATCACACGAAGAAAAGAAATGCTAAGTTTGGAACAATGTATTTAATGTATGAGTAATAGAAAGCTAATTAGAAATAAATATACAATAAAAAGGCGGCGAGCTGGCAGAACCGTTAGCACGCCGGGCGAAATGCTTAGCCGTATTTCGTCTGCCGTTACGTTCTGAGTTCAAATTCCGCCGAGGTCGACTTTGCCTTTCATCCTTTCGGGGTCGATAAATTAAGTACCAGTTACGCACTGGGGTCGATGTAATCGACTTAATCTGTTTGTCTGTCCTTGTTTGTCCCCTCTGTGTTTAGCCCCTGGTGGGCAATAAAGAAATAAGAAATAAATATACAGTGAGGAGAAAAAAAAATTATTAATCGATATCAATTTAATAAATCGATATTAATTTATTTTCGCAGGAAGTCGAGTAGACAATTCTGCACATGAATTTGTTTTATTCAGACCTTATCAGGGAAATATAGACTTTTCCATAAATGCTGTATAGTGATGAATAAATTAATAAGTAATTACACAAGACTATTTTACATGTATATAATTCAGTGACCAAGTAACAAGAGTTCACTATTTTTTATTCCTTCCTGATCATTATATCATCCATGCATCACTGGACAAGACAAAACAATCTTTTAGAACGGACAAAGATACATATTACAAACTATTATACAATAACATCAGAAATATATTACAAAAGTCTGACACTAATATATATAATCGCATTAATTGCGTTAAAGCCAAATATATTGCTATGATCCTTAATGAAGGTATACGCTCTAATTTGTGTCTTTTCGTCGATAAACATCTATATAGAATAGTTTTCTTTGTGTTTGAGCTCAAAGCTGCTCCGGTATACTTTGTGTAACTTTTCTCTGTTCTTGTCCGTTGACATGTTTCTCCGTTTCTTCTAAATGTTTATGCATTTTGTACAGAAATATAATACTGGCAAATGAGATATGTTTTGCTGTGTCTTTCCTGCTGCTGGTGTTTCTATCATCGTTGTCCCTGCCTTATTGCTTCGTGTTGCGGTGGCTGTGGCGATTTTGTTTGTGCTGTTAAAATTTGATGTTAAAATGGAGGCAGCGTTGGCAAAGCACGCTTCCTGGTTGATAGTAATTGCGAGTTTTGTTTAATATGACATTTTTCCTGGTAATGCCGCTATTGTTGTTGTTGTTGCTATAGTCGTTGCTACTGGTGCTGCTGTAGTGATAGTTATTGTTGTTATTATTGCTGTTACTGTTGTTGGTGTTGTTGCTGTTGCTATTGATACTGTTAGTACTATTTTAAATTACTACAACTTCAATTGTATCGTGTGGTAAGAAATGACTGCGAAAGGCAGTTTCACTTTCAAACTCTCCTCTCAGCTACCTCTCTTACTGACCGCTCGGGAATGGCAAAGCCACTTTGAACATTTTCCTTCTACGCCTTGGAAATGTTTCTTTTAAAATCTTGCTCTGTCAAGTAAATAAAAAAAAAAGCGATTGATCAGTCCTTTGTGGTCCTGGTCAGCTAAGAAACAAAATAGAAAAATATAATCAACAAAAACAAACTTCTAAAAAAAGAAAACAAATCACAAACTGATGGAGCTTTCAAAATTCGTTCAGCTTCGACAAGACGGCAACGGAAAAGAAGAAAACAGGAGCAAGAAAGAAACAACTACACAGTCAACAACTGAGCGAGATTAGAACTCAGAACATAAAAAGCCAGAAATCCTTTAGAGAGATGGCTTAACTTTTCCAGAAGCACGACATCGTTGTTTCTAATATATGCACAAGACCAGAAATTTTAGAGTAGGGTTTTAGCTGAAACCATGATCCTAGTACTTGAGCAGTGCTTTATTTTATTGACTCTGAACAGATGAAAAGTAAAGTTGATCTCGGCGGGATATGAACTCAGAATGTAAGGAATCAGAACTGTAAGAGATTTTGATCGACGCTCTAACGATTCTGCCAACCTAGTGCTGTTATATTTTTTTTCTAACATAGGTAGATAGCTTCGGATTTGAGGAGAAGAGTTAATCCCCGGTTCTTGATATGGTATTTTTTAAAATCGATTTTGAAAATCTGACATTTATTGTTGACCTGCACAGGTTATGAACAGTGAATGTAAAGAGTCGGAATAAAGACTTTTGATTATATTAACAAACTGTTCTCGAATAATACTTTATTTTGCAAAACCTTAAAGAATGTAAAGCAAAATCGACATTTGTAGGATTTGAACTCAGAAACCATATTATTGCCTTGTTCTGCCAAGTCTGTCACTCGACTAACCTTTTAAATAATAGTTCTCATTTAAGCACCTGGTCATCAATTTGAAATAATGTTGTTTCCCTCATATAGTAATTTATGACTTGAACATTGAGTAAAACATAATCTCTCGTTGAGCTTAAACAGTCATCTGGCTTCGATTTCATGGTTGAAATTAAATAATTTCATTCACCTAATGGTGTTTGAAAAATGTTTGTACGTAGCAACCCATTCTATTGTTCTAACACTCATAAATCTGTCACTGCATAGGAAATTATATTTGTTGTCTTTTATTTCGTTGTTATTTTTTGTATATCTTACTACTTATCTATATTTGTTTATCTATTCATTTGTTGATGTATTAATTCAGTGTACACGAGTATTAAATGATAATGTCGACACTATTATGAATGCCATTATATTACTAATAAGAGGTGCTCACTAACAAGCACTTAGCACAGACACACAAATAACGTCTATTATTTTGAGAGATTGAAAGTGTCAGCCATTCGAATTAAAGGGTAGACGGACGTATTTTCTTTCATATAATTTCTTTAAATGAATGGTAATTATCACTACATTCATCATTATTCACAAAATGCAAAATGTAAGACTTGACTTACAATATTAAGTTCCGAACTCCAAGCTTCTGAGTTCAAATATTACAGGGATCAATTTTGTCTTTCATTCCACGGACACGATTAACCTTTGTACCAGTAATAAATTGATGCCAGTTATACTTGAAACAAAAACTACGTACAGTAGTGCAAGCTAACGAAAGCAGCTCAGCACGGTTGCTCAACCGGCTAAAACATAGTTGCTAATTTTTCTTTAAATCATACCTAGCGTATTAAAAACATAGAAAAGCTGATACACTCTAAAATAATCTGGTAATGCTAGGTGTTCAGCGAAATGAACACCAAATCCACATTTCTACACTGAGTGACTCAACTGTAACCATGTGTTATCGTCTACAGCAATGATTCTCCATATAAAATTTTGTTGCTAAAGTTTAAATGCAACAAATTACTTATGCTCCTAAAATACAAAAATGAAAAAAAAAAATTAAGTATTTTCTTTTACGCAGTTCCTAATATTTATAATAGAAGTACAACGGGAATTAAAAAAAAAAAAACATCGAGTGGTTATGGAAGTCCAGTTGAGTAAAATAGGAATCAGTGATCCACCGACAAAAAAGGCTGAGAACCACTGGTCTGTAAGATGGTTAAACTTCAGGTATGATTATAAAACTGAGTTGATTAAATTGTCTTACTGACTGTCGTACGTGATCATTTTTGGTGGCAAAGTTTATAATTCGAAAGGAAGTTTAAGAAATTATACACGGAAACTGATCTCAGTTCTGTCCGGCTGTCCTCAGTTTCAAGACACTCATTAATATATTCTTGATGGAACTAATATATTTCCCCAAGAATAAATTCAACTGCTGTTTTATTTCCAACATTACCCCACCCCACCATTAAAACATCTTTGGTTCCTGGATTAGTTTGAATATAAATCAGCTGGAAAATACTGCACTCTTCTCAATATTGGCAATCTGGCAGAAAATTTCATTTTCCTTATTCAGGAAAAACCCATAATTAGATCTATGATATAATGATGGTTGCTGCTTCAATATATATACTAAACAATCGTGGGTAGACTTCTAAAGTATAACTAAGGTTTCAAATGGATATCTCTGTAGAGTTGAGTTCCTGAAAAAAAAATTATATATCTTCTGCAGCGATATAGCAGTTGAATGGAGAAATAGATATTTTCCCCATCGCTAAATGTCAGGAACAAATGTTTCATCGTCAACAGAAATTTATTGTCATCAACAATGTTGAAAGCATTCTCGCTGGCAACTTTGGAAAGTGCATCTACATTATTGGGAGCCATTTTATCTACTGTGTCGGAAGAAGGGACTTCAGATTCACTTAAAACTTCTTTGCCAATTTGAGACGGGTTTAAAAAATCCCAATCTATTCTGTTGTACATCATATACATTGTCACGAGGTTAGTATTTGGGTGTTTCGCTAAAAGCTATTATGGTAGCTGCTGAGTTAGTAAATGAAAATATGTTTTTCAGGCATCTTGAAGACGTAACCAACAACATTTACAGCAATTAACAGATTTTATTACTGCACATGTTTTCTTTCTTGGTCTTCTACAAATACTAACAGCAATAACTACATACCAGAAGAAACATACTGCTTGGGATTATTTATGAAGTTAACTGATATAGCAATCTGTGGCAGGCCTATCAAAAGTGGAGATTATCTCTCAGCCGTGAGAAATGTAATGAAACAGTAGCTGATCCATTAGAAACCCTGTAACCAACTTTATGAAAAGGTGGTTGAAAGTTGCGAAAATGGCAAGAGTGGATGGTACCACTGTCAGTGTAGACCTGTGAGTTGGAGGAAAAGGTATTTGTCCGTGGTATTCTGGGCGATATTGGATGATGGGGTTTCTCGATC
Organism: Octopus sinensis; assembly: GCF_006345805.1. Classification (NCBI taxonomy): domain Eukaryota; kingdom Metazoa; phylum Mollusca; class Cephalopoda; order Octopoda; family Octopodidae; genus Octopus; species Octopus sinensis. The sequence continues at coordinate 40,408,542 of NC_043005.1, forward strand.
ATCCCTAGAGGTCTTCCTGTAGCAGGAGGACACCCATCACAACAACAACAACAACAACAACATCAACAATAATAATAATAATTGCCCTGATGCAGAACCAGGCATTGGCTTTCATGGCTTCTGATCTTAACTGATTGGAAGTGTTATCGTGTATGTGTTTTGTCTTGCTATAAAAGATGGGCCACAGCAAAAATTCTGCTCAGTACCACAGATTTGCTTGTCAGTTGTTCAACTTTAATCAGTTGAGCGTATCCTTTGGTGGCTGACGATATGTGCATCTCTGATCGTGAGCAGAAGTAGTGGGCGAGGATCATAGCCATGTGTTGAGAGGAATTCTTTTGGGATTTGAATAATTCACCTTTAGAAACATTAGTGTTTCATTCAACATCCTTAAACAACCCTTATTCAGGGACCTTTTGAGCGGGATGGGTTACTCGTCCTGAAGAAAATTCTAACTGGGCCCCCACCTGCAAGGTTATGCGCTGTTTATCATGATATGAGATCACCCACTATATCATGCACATATATTTGTGATGCATGTGCCTGGTGTATCCTTATCAGGATGGGTATATTGGACTTCATATATTTGTACGCCAGTGTTATTTTGATGGCATGTACTGCTCTCTCACTCTATGATACTACTATTACTACTACTACTACTACTACTACTACTACTACTACTACTACTACTACTACTACTACTACTACTAATAATAATAATAATAATAATAATAATAATAATATAATAATAATAATAATAATAATAATAATAATAATAATCTTCCAAGGGAACTGTGTGTCCCCACTGATTTTTGTACTGTATTTGATAGCACTAACACTGATTCTCAGGAAAGCAAAAGCTGGCTATGTATTTAAAAGCCGCCGACAAAAAGTCGACCATTTATTATTCATGGATGACCTCAAACTTTATGGTAAAGATGAAACCCAAGTCAGTTCCCTCGTTGATACGGTGTTTACCTTCAGTGCTGATATCAGAATGAAGTTCGGACTGAGAAAGTGTGATGTGTTAGTCTTGAAGAGAGGCAAACTCAAATGTACGGACGGGTTAAAGATACTGTCGGGGGAGGTTATGAAGCAGATAGAAGAGTACTTGGAGGGAAATGGATAAATTGATGGAGAAAGAAATGACAGAAAAATTTAAGGTGGAGTACTTGCACAGACTGAGACTGATCCTTAAGTCGAAATTAAATGGACGGAATAAGATCGAAGCTATCAACGCCTGGGCGGTTTCACTCCTTAGATATGGAGCAGGGGTAATCGCAAGGACAGTAGACGAACTAAACAGCTTAGACAGAAAGACGAGGAAGCTGCTAACTAGATATGTGTCACTCCACCCCAAAAGTAACACAGACTGTATGTACCAAGAAAAAGAGGGGGACGAGGACTTATTGGATGCGAACACAGCATTAGAGCAGAAGAAAACAACATAGCATGGTATGTAAAAATGCCACAGAACCGCTATTATTAGAAGTAAGAAGGTCATGCTTGTGTAGGATGAAAGATTGCAAAGATAAAGCACTGTACAAGAAATTGAAAATGAATGAAACTGAAAATAGGTGGGTAAAGAAAAGAATGCATGGTCAATTTCATAGGGATGTTGAAGATAAGACAGAGCGAAAAGATGCCTAAGGATGACTAAAAGTGATTTAAAATTGGAACGGAGGCTCTAAGCTGTGCTGCCCAAGAACTAGCACTAAGAACAAATTACATAAAATGCAGAAAAGACAACACAACAGAAAGTGATAAGTGCAGAATTTGTGGACAAACTGGTGAAACCGTATGGTGTATTACCAACCAATGTAAGCCACTAGCCCAGAAGGAGACGCCACGACAATATAGCAAGACCATTGGACACTTTGCAACAAGTATGGACTTGACAGAACAAAATTGGTACGACTACAAACCTGAAGGTATCGTCGATAATGGAAATGAAAAGATCCTGAGGGGATTTTATGATTCAGTGTGACCACGAGATAGAGAATAGGAAGCCGAACATAGTCTTAATTGAAAAAAAAGAAAACAAACTATGCTGGATCATAGATATAGCATGCCAAGCTGAAAACAAGGTATGCGATAAGGAAGAAAGGAAAGTCGAGATATATGACAGGTTATCTTGGGAAGTTAAGCAGTTGTGGTCGATGAAAAAGATAGGTGTAGTACCAATAATTGTCAGAGCCCTGGGAACAGCAAAAATCTCGAGAAGTACGTGTAACAAATATGGGCTGCAATAAGGTGGAGCACCTGCAGAAAATAGCACTGCTTGGAACCGCTCGAATACACCGGAATGTGCTCGAAAAATAAGAGGTGCTACCTTAGTTCACGGGTAGTGAACAGCTGACAATGTAATACATCTCCAGCGTTAGAAGCTGTGCAAAGGTAATAATAACAACAACAACAACAACAATAATAGGTGGTATATAAAAGATGCCGTAGAGCCACTGTTGAAACACACAAAGAAGGCCGACGTCATCTCCTTTGCTGCCCTTCACGTCCAGGACCACCACCCCACCATCCGGATCCAGGAACATAGCCCGTACTTGAAGGTCTAAGGATTCCGGAGTAGCACTGCTACACCGCCACCTGCTCCCGATAGACCACAAGATGAGAATATCTTGTAGTCCTCGAAAAAGGATCTAGAGCGTGTTTTCCGGAGATCCTTGTTTCACTATGGCATCTACATCTAAATCAAGCGACCTGAGATCATTGAGCAAGTGGCCTCGATTCCAAGCTGGTCTCAGACCACGTACATTTACACATCCCGTTCTCAGCAGTCACGCTAGTTGGAGAAAGAAAAAGAGGAGGTTACTCACCTTCATTTTCGAGAAGCCCAAAAGTCCGTGCCTCTGTACTAGCGAAAAGTTTTTAAAAGGCCCTTCCAACAAACTTTAATCAACTGATTTTTTAAAATCCCCACACTCTATGGCAATTTTTCTCTTATAGTTTTATAAACGTCTGACGACGTTTTAATTAATAGTCTGTCCTTTGGGATTTTGAGGATGAAATCCTCAAATTTTTGTTCCCTCTGTCTCTATTTTGTTTTTGTTTTGACTTACAAAATCCATCAATTCACTGTTGCACTTGTTCACAGCAGTGAAATTGATGGATACATTTCATCTACAGTCTGATAAATATTCTTGTATTTGAAGTTCCGTAATTACTTGTTTTTGTGCTTCTGTGATATGCTGTTGTTGATGACGTCGCTGTTTTGAAGTTGTTCTTGTTCTTGTTGCTTTTGTTGGAGTGGTTGTGAATTTTGTTGCAATTGTGGTTTCTGTGTATCTTTTTGTTGAGTCTTTGGAGTAGGGCTGTGTACTCTCCTCTTTCACCTACCCCCTTTTGTCACAGTGATCCATTGTTCCTTCAGCTCTTACTAAGCCCAAATTAGGACACAAATATCTTATGGCAGACCGAATGAAAACAGCAACAATGCAGATGAAATAGGTAACATATGCACAAAACCCAGTGTACAAGCAGTACATCTCAACGAGGAAGCTGAAAAAAGAATAGCGAAGAACAAATATGCTGAAAAAGAGAAGGTAGACCTACATCAAGAACACCAGAATAGGTATGACACAGAATTTGAGATGAATAATAAAGAGATCATAGAAGCAAAAGAAGATATTATCAGAGAATTCAGTAAGGCTGAGTCTAGTGACAAAGTTCTCAACCAGCATAAAAAAAAACAATAATATAATTATGAAATATGATGTTGCTCTTAGACATATGTTAAGTAATAAGGGAAATGACGTAACAACCCTATATGACCTCATCTATTCAACTGCTGAAGTTGTAACTGCTCAACTAGGTGTCAGGACGACACACAAAAGGACCAGTTATGTAAATAGACCTCCTAAGTGGAAAGTAACAATACAAAAATAGATCGAATCTCTGTGGGCGGATGTATATGTTCTCGATGAACTTGCTAGAGGAGTAAATGTTAAGACGAAAAGAGCTAGAAAAATCAAACAAAAATATAAAATCAGAGATTTTATAAACCTCCTTGCAACCAAGGAAAAATTGAAACAACGAATACAACTGAAAGCCCAACGGCTTAGAAGGTGTGATAAAAGAATAAAACTTTATCGACAAAATAAGATATTCAAGACGGATGCAAAGAAATTTTATAGGGAAATTTGCAAAAATAAGATAGAAGTAAAGGAGCCACTAAGACGAAGGTAATGGAAAAGTTCTGGAAGAAGATATGGAGCAACAAAAAAGAATATAATGCTAAAGATGACTGGATAGAGCGTAAGAAAGTGAGACTGGATGAAGTTGAAGAGCAGAAATAGAATAGGAATAGAAGAGCTAAGAAGTGTTTTCAGGAAGTCTCACACATGGAAAACTCCAGGATTGGACCACCCAATTCCTAACTTCTGACTAAATTGTTTGACAGATTTATTCCAAAATTTAGCTGCATCTCTGACTGATGTCACCCAGAACCCAGAGCAAATACCTGCCTGGCTGACTGAAGGAAGACACAAAAAATCCGAAGAACTACCAACCAATAACATGTCTCAACACCACCTTCAATATCCTCACATCCATATTAACTGACAGAATATACACTTCCCTTGAAAAGAGTTCTATCCTTCCACAAGCTCAAAAAGGCTGTAAAAGGAATCCTTATGAGTGCAAAGATCAATTATTCATAAGTAAAATGACTGTAGAGAATTGCCGGAGAAAAAAGAAAAAACCTGAGTATGGTATGGATAGACTACAGCAAAACGTTTGATAGTGTCCCACATTATTGGATACCCAGGGCCCTTGAAATATATAAGATTTCTCCTGTCATCTCTAAATTCTTACAAGGTAGAATGGCCAGGTGGAACACACGTCTCCTACTAAACCATAGTAATAGGATGAGCCAAACTAACAACATCAACATTAAACGAGGCATCTTTCAAGGTGACTCCCTCTCTCATTACTCTTTTGCATGGCACTGGTCCCATTCTCAAACG
>NC_043005.1:40418520-40453520 GCF_006345805.1 Octopus sinensis
GCGAACTCCACAAAGTCTGCATCGGTTGTCACATTATACTGCTTTTCCTGCATCTCTATCCCTTTTGTGCATCAGGTATTTAGTTGATATTTCCTGTTCCTGGATTGCGAACACATACCCTTCAAAGTGAGAGGTAGTAATCCGGCAACTGGTCCATGATAAACTACTTTGATGGTATGTATGTATGTATGTATGTATGTATGTATGTATGTATGTATGTATGTATGTATGTATGTATGTATGTATGCATGTATGTATGTATGTATGCATGTATGTATGTATGCATGTATGTATGTATGTATGTATGTATGTATGTATGTATGTATGTATGTATGTATGTATGTCATTATTCAGTTTATTTCAAGATTTCTTACCAATAGAGAAAGAACCAGTTTCTAACATAGATCCAAGGATATTTCCTGTTCCTGGATTGCAAACGCATACCCTTCAAAGTGGGAGGTATAATCCAGATATTTGTCTATGATAAACTGCTTTGATGATTGATGTTACTATCATCACAGAGCTTTCTACTAACATATCCATGCATAGTCTTCTGCTGATATAGGCTCATCCTTTCATCTGATGATACGTTGTGGTAGAGTCATGCGACTTCTTTGGGCATGTATGTATGTATGTATGTATGTATGTATGTATGTATGTATGTATGTATGTATGTATGTATGTATGTATGCATATATGTATGTATGTATATATGTTTGTATGTATACACGTATGCAAGCAAGCAATGGTAACAGCATAGCTGCAATATTTCAGTAGCTAGATTTTAGTGAATAGAATGTCCCAATAGTAAGACAGATACAAAATGACCTGGATGTACCCAAGGTCGATGTAGCTGTAAATGATTGATTTTGTTCTTGTTCGTTGACGTGATGTTCATGATGTGAGTAGTGTCCGCGTTATGCGGGGAGATGAATGCTGGACTGATCATCGTCTTGTTTGTGCGAAACTATTACCGACGTAAGTTGAGGTGTGCCTGTATGTATATGTATGCATGTTTGCATGTATGTATTGTTTATATATGCATATATGTTTGTATGTATAGATATAATATGGGTGGCTAATTCGCAATTTTACAACCTAAAGGCAGAAATATATACGTCACTAAAATGAGCTGACATTTTGTGGCTATTGAGATGTTTTGACTTTTATTTCTAGCAATACTGGTGCTGATTAGTGCCCTTGTTTACTTCATGTGTGTGTGTGTGTGTGTGTGAGAGAGAGAGAGAGAGAGAGTGTGTGTGTGTGTATGTGTGTGTGTGCATGTATGCTCGTATATATGATTGAATAACTCCACAGATGTTTCATGCCTCTATTGCTCATATAATACTTAATAGTACTACTATTAGTTAGTGCTAATATCCATCTGGAATGGCCTATTAGAATGTATTTACGAGTGCAAAAACCTCTTTATCACAGTTTTTCTTGAAAATTACTTTCAAACTATTTCCATTTTCCTTACCAGATATGTATCACTTACACCAAAATGACAACAATATCAATGACAACAATAATTATATCTAATTATAAATAACACCATTAATAGTAATCTATATCATAACGAGAGCCCTGTTTCTCTGTCCGTCTGTCTGTGTGCCCGTCCAAATCAAGGTAATTTTCAAGAACTTTTTTTAATCTTCTAGTCAAGAGGGAAAGCAATGCACATAACACCACCAAGACCTACCTTGTGTACCATGTGGTGGTGTTAAACTAGTTGATGAATTAAATCTTCCACCCAAGAACGGCGTGGCAGGATTTGAAGTCAGTGGGAACAAATGAGACGTAATAGATACTGTAAAGAATAAGATTGTTGTTCTTTCACTTCTGCCAATCCATCACCCTGAATTGATACTTTCTCTTTTATCGATCATGATAGAACTCAGATCGATCAGAATCGGAACAACTACCTACATAGCATTGTGTCCAACGCTTTAACAATTCTGCTAATTCCCCATCTGTAGAACCGAAGCGAAAAAGAGACAAAAAATGGTTTTATTCGATTTATTCATTGCATTTACATATGCAACGTAAAGAAAGATAAGACTTTTTAAATTTTTTCCTCGCACGCTACCATAAAAAGACTTGGGTTTAATTTTTTCCTCGCACGCCACCATAAAAATTTTTAAAAATAGCAATGATTATTTCACTCTTATATACAACAATCAAAGTGTAGACAAAGGAAGCTGAAAGAAGAAAGAAAAAGATAGTAAAAGTAACGACGACAGATTTACTAAAGCCTTCAGCTAACGGTTTTCTGAATACAGTTTCTTCTACAATTTGAAACTTCTTATTTCCGAGATGGCTAAACTGGTCTGTTGTTTATAAAGTAAATATGTCATTTCTCACTTAAATATTCATTGATACACAACAACTGTGAAATTTAAAAAAGAAAATTCCTTATCGTGAATGGAAATAATCCATCTACTAAATCCATTTTGTATATGTATAAGGAAGTTTTGGATCAGATATTTCAGTGAAATGCTGATACTGTAGACAGAATTATTTAAAAAAAGATATGACATTCATCCTGCTACAAATATTACTAACACACACATACACATCCACACACACACACACATCCACAGACACACAGACACAGACACACACACACACACACACACACACCACACACACACACGCACACACACACACACACTCCACACACACACACACACACACACAAACACAGTCACAAATGTGAATAGTAGTTACTCTGTTAGTGAAAACAACTAGAAAGATATATCACAATGATGAAAAGAGAACCTTCTCTTTGAACGTTGACAATGGAAAATGTAAATATTGTAAAATGTATATTCAGTGTCTTCAAAATATATGACTTTCTTTTAATAGACGTTTTCTGTGAAACACTATTTAATTCTGACACAGGCCAACAAATTTTTTTTTTCTGTTGTTAAAACTTTGGACTTGAACTGGGGTTTTCTGACACACAAAATCCGAAAATGACATCTATTTATAACCATCACATCAACTTTTAAGATAATGAATCCATTGAATTTCATTGTTTTATTTTCAATAAAACAGCTTATGTGGAACAAGACATATCATAGAGACATACATAGAAATTGGTTTTTCTTCAAAACTAGAATGTTTTCTTTAAAATTCTACTGAAAAATAGTTAAAATCTTAAAATTTCTACAGATAAATCAATCATATCACTGTTCGTGCCTCATTTCTCATGAATTTATGTTTCACTGATTTACTTCAGTGTTTGAACCTCAGGAAAATCATGAACCAAGTTCCAGCAATAGTCCCCCATTATATGCAACACCCATCCGGCTTGATACTTTTGTTCTATTGATTTTATGTCCTGATGGAAACGTTCTTGATTGTTACTTGTGTGACCAAAATTTTCAGGGAATTTATCAAGGTGACTATGAAGATAGTGCAGCTTTATTCTCATATTTGCTCCTACATTTTGAAAGTTCTCTAACATGTCGACTATTTCGACATAGTTGGCTACTTTTTTGTTGCCCAGAAAGTCATTTACAACTATAACAAATGAATTCTATGTTGTTGCTTCATTGAATTTACAAAGTTCCCATCTTTCATCGATTTTTAGATTTGAGGCCTATCAAATACTCCAACATTTATCTTTTCACTGTTTAGACCTGGAAATGTGCTGCAGATATAGTGAAAGCACGGTCTATCTTTATCCAGAGCTTTAACAAACTGCTTTATATAATGCCAAGTTTGATATGGAGGCAAGACGATTTTTCCCAGTTGAACTAAAGTCTCTTCAACCACATCAAAAGCCCGTGGAACCAATGTTTGCTGCAGCCATTCTTTGATCATCCGATGTTTTCCCCTTGCTATGCTGTCCCACACGGACATTAAGTATATCAGCTTTGTTACTCCAAGAGAAAACTGACCAACATAAAGTTCACGCATATCATCCACTGATGATTGGGGCGTTTGGGTATCTTGAAATCTAGACGTAATGGTAAAAATGGATTCTATTTTTGGATTCAGCTTATCAAAGGGAAAAATAAATTCAAATCAGGTAAAAACACCCAAGCAACAAAATACTCTTGGGTTGTGTTATATATTTAGCCTTCACTGAAAAGGAACCCGTCCGTGCGTCCGTACGTTCGTGCGTCCATGCATCCGTCTGTCCGTCCGTGCGTCACACGCTATCCTCAGATCAAAATTTTCAAACAGTATATTTAAGGAAACAAAATGAAAATACTGAATATACTCAACGCATTCATTGAATTCACATCTGCATCGCATATTTTAGGAAAGTATGGAATCCAAGACGTCAAAAATATATTGTATTATAAAATAAACTTTTAATAAATGCATCTATATAAAGTATTATATAAAATTTACATTAAATATGTATTTCTACGAATAATGAGATAACAGGAAAAGAAATTTTTCGCATATTTATTGTACCAAAAATTTCTTTATATGCATATAATATTTATTAATTATAGACATATAACAATACTTCAAATTATAGAATAACATAATATGAAAATAATTAATATTCAGTTTGTTAAATTAGATGCTTGTAGAAAAATGCTTTTTTAGATACCCATTTGCTATTTCTGAAAAAAGAAAAAAGAAAGTGTCTCCACGCTACGTACATTCAGAACATGCAAAACGGCAAGAGTTTATTTAAAATTCATTATTATTCTATTCCTCAAAGCGGCGTGTAAGCAGAATCGTTAGCATGCCGGGCAAAATGCTTAGCAGTATTTCGTCTACCCTTACGTTCTGAGTTCAAATTCCGCCGAGGTCGACTATGCCTTTCATCCTTTCGGGGTTGATAAATTAAGTACCAGTTACGCACTGGGGTCAATGTAATCGACTTAATCCCTTTGTCTGTCCTTGTTTGTCTCCTCTATGTTTAGCCCCTTGTGGGAAATGAAGAAATAAGAATGGTTAGCATGTCGGATAAAATAGTTGCATTTCGTCCGTCTCTATGTTATGAGTTCAAATTCTACCGAGATCGACTTTGCTTTCATCCTTTCGGGTTCGATAAAATAAGTACCAGTTGAACACTAAGGTTGATTTCATCTCACTAAATTTCAGGCCTTGTGCCTATTGTAGAAAGGACCATTATTTTATTCCTCATATTGCATATGCAGTTAGTTTGAGCATATTTTATTGAACGAATAGCCAAATATGAATGGGCAACACAGAATTTGTCAGAGAAGGAAAAGAAATATGATTGCAAGCAAAGGAGACAGAGACTGATCGGAACAGAAAGAGAAAACAAGTGACAAGCCAATACAGCTCAATGACGACAAGCACAAGAAGACTTTCTCACGAGCAAAGAGAACACATTTTGGATAAAAAAAAAATTAGTAAGAGAAGTTTTACACTCCGTGGAATTCAGAGATGGGGATTGGCATTAATTAATAGTACAACTATTAAGTATCATTTAAGAATTAAAAGAAATATGGAACGTCTGTGAAGTTATCCATCCATCCATCCATCCATCCATATATTGTATTATAAAATAAATTTTTAATAAATGCATCTATATAAAGTATTATATAAAATTTACATTAAATATGTATTTCTACGAATAATGAGATAACAGGAAAAGAAATTTTTCGCATATTTATTGTACCAAACATTTCTTTATGTTCATATAATATTTATTAATTATAGACATATAACAATACTTCAAATTATAGAATAACATAATATGAAAATAATTAATATTCATTTTATAAATTAGATGCTTGTAGAAAAAAAATATATATATAATTAATATTCATTTTATAAATTAGATGCTTGTAGAAAAAAAATATATATATGCAATACAATAAGTAGCCATCAATGAATACATACATACGTGCATGTGTGCATGTGTGCATGAATACATAATACATAGATACATACATACACACATACATACGCAGACATGACAGAAGCAAATAGACACCCTTATAATCGTTCAAATTTATTGAAATCTGAAATTATACATCCAGATTATTCATTAATTACAATAATATGAATATCTAATGTTTAGTAGACATGCCCTTTGAATTTTTCTATGCAAGGACCCTGTTATGTATGTTACTGATCAGATGAATATTCTCTTGAGGAATTTCTTGCCAAGTTTCATGCAGTAATCTCAAAAGAGCTGGCTTTGAGGATGATTTCTTGTTCTGTTTACAAAGTGTCCTGTCTATTATGCCTCAGAGGCGTTCAATAGGGTTCTTATCTGGTGACAGGCTTGGCCATGGAAGCATTTTAATGCGATTCTCTTCCAACCAGTCTTGGATCTTTTTGGTCGTGTGACAAAGAGCCCCATCTTGCATAAATGGAGTGTCTTCTTTAATCATTTCACTACTTGAGAAGATTGAAAAGAGTCAGTTTTGCAATATGGACGTATATTTACCTGAGTTTATGTTTCTCTCACACTCCACTCCAAATTGCTCTCCAGACCATCACAGAATAGCTGCCGTGTTTCATTGTTGGTTTGCAATCTTTTACACGTCAAATTCTTGGTCACAGAAAATGCAGTAAATGTGGACTCATCAGAGAATTAATACAGTGTCCCAAAACGCTAGAGGTGTAGCCTCTCCACCATCTCACTGGCTCAATATTTTCTATACTTGTTATTGGCTGGTCGAAGAAGTGACTCCCTTCTTACTGCTCTGATACAGTAGCCAGTTTGTGGAGATACCTGGCAGCTGTTCTGGGACTGACATCAACTTGTTCTGCTATGTCAGAGGCCTTGCAACGAGGATTCTCTTCCACATTTATCTTAACAAAGCGAAGAGTCATGTCAGAGAGCCCTGGTCGACTTGGGCAAGATGATGTGAACTTCTTCCCTTCTCTGGTGAATTGCACAATCACTCTATTAACTGTAGAAAGCGGGATCCCAAGGTTTTCTGCGATTTTAAACTAAGTCCACCTTCAGATTGACCCAGAGTGGCCACTGCAATTACAATAGATACACGGCCTTCAACGCTGCTACACCAGTGTGGAAGATATCACCTACATCATCAGCAGCTGCCCCAAAATGTCTACGAGATACTATCTGCCTTTGAGGCATGATATAGTTGCAAAGACTATTTACAATGCTATCCATAGGAAAGACTGCCCTGATGTGTACGTCAAAGGCATGTCAGAACCAACATGTATTTGCACCTTTAAAAACAAGGAATATTGGTGAACACCCCAATAAAATCATAAATTCGGTGCAAACATAACAGATTTGATATTGTTGTATGGAACAGGAAACAAAAGCCATGCGCTGTTGTAGAGGTTAGCTGCCCAGCAGACGTGAATGTACAATCAAAAGTCCAGGGAAAAGAGAACATATATGGCGAATTAATACGGAACTTGTAGCGATTGTACCTTGACTATAAATTTTCATATGTACCAATCATCATAGGTGCATTAGGTTACGTATCAACAAATTTGCACAAACATCTAGAAACACTTGGTTTCACGGAAAAGGATCTGTCAATGACCAGACTGTTTTCCCGATATTTGACAATATATGTTACTGGTCACACACACACACGTACCAGATAGGTGCGCACGCACGTACGCATACAACAGAGATATATACGCAGACACATTTACACTAGCTGCATACACACATTCATTTCCAATCAGTAATATCTCTCAACAGAAAAATGAACGCGCACATACCAAATGCACGCACTTCCATCACATACACATCAACTCGTAACAAGAATGTGCAAATATCAAATGCCCGGGTACACACACTAGACACACATACATACACAGCAGATACAAATGGACGCATACACTTCGGATACAGAATCAATCGTACTAGATATATACATTCACACATCGATTATCCATGCACATACATACATACATCAACGAATTGATGTCACCAACACAAACTCATATACATACGTACACGTAACACACACACACACACACACACACACACACACACCACACACACACACACACACACCACACATACATTACACTCGCCAGCGATCTGATGTCGCCAACATACAAAACCCCAAGAAAACTTGCATGGAGCCAAATTAAAATATTATTGAACAAATTACAGTCGTTCACTCTGTCCGTTATCGGACGGAGTCTGCAGCTATTGAAGAGGTTGTAAGAAGTAACGAAAATTTTAGAAAAATGAAATCTTTAAACAAGTAAATGAGTGAAATTTGAACCGGTGAGTGTGTTATTTAATAAGGCATTAAAACAGAACGGCTCTCCCCAGACACAACGATATATATCAGATAAGATGTAATTGTATTTTCTATTTCTATTTCCATGTCTAGTTATATTTGCAATATATTATGTATAATGTTATTGCTGTTATGTAATGGTGTAATAAAGTATTGATTGGGTATTATCTGATGGTTGATGATTGATTGATTTAAGTATGTTTCTCCATTTTCTCATTTTGTATATATATATATATATATATATATATATATATATATGTGTGTGTGTGTGTGTGTGTGTACATGTGTGTGTGTATGTGTGTGTGTGTACGTGTGTGTGTGTGTATGTGTGTGTGCACATACACACACATATATACATACATATATTTATTTATTTATACATAATTAAGGATAAAACCATTTTAATTTAATCAAGTGGACAGCGTGTAATAAAACCATATTGGTGACAATTTATACTAATATATATATACATATATACATATATACATAGAGAGAGAGACAGAGAGAGACAGAGAGAGAGACAGAGAGAGACGAGGAGATATCCAAAAGAAACCGGAATTTTGCAATATTATTTTATTCACTTAGTTTTACATGTTTACACTTTTATCGTCTTCAAAGTATCCTCCATTTGAAACAACGCATCAGTCTAGACGCGTTTTCCGCTGTTCGAAGCAATACTGGAACTCTTTTGAAGTGTTGCCTTTAACGCCTACGTCGTTTTTTTCCTTCACTTCTTCCATATCTGCAAGATCCGCAACACCAGTTTTCATCACTAGTGATGAATTTTGAATTGAAGTCCGGTTCAACTTCCGACAGTTCTTTCAGCTCATGACACGCATTCAGTCGTAACTGCTTTTGATCTTCCATGAGTAAGCGAGGCACAAATTTTGCTACAACTGTTTTCATTCGCAATTCCTCGCTCAAAATTTGTTGGCAGGAGCTCCAGTATACACCAATCATATCAACAAATTTGTCAATTGTTCAGTTACGGTCTTCTAAGATCAGATAAAGAATTTTCATGATGTTTTCATTTGTTCAGGAGGTTGATGGTCACCCTGAACGACAAGTGACTATTGTTAAAGCGTGAAAACCACTCGTAAACTTGTATTTTGCTCATGGCAACGTCCTTGTAAGCTGCTTGAAGCATGACATCTGTTTCGGCGGCCGTTTTCCCCCAGCAGAAAACAGAATCTCACAAAAGCACGCCCTTCCTTCGTTTCAGCCATCACAAAAATCGACGTACGAGGGAGAAGCACTGCAAAATAAAAAAGCACCACATGGCAGAACGACCACACTAGACGCCACCGGTCAGCAGACTGATGCCTGAGGGTTGCATCAAGTAGCATCTAGCAGTGCAAGCCCGACCTACAACGGGGTTGCCCCACAGAGAACGTTTCAGGTTGCATTTGGGTACCTCTTCGTGTATATATATATATATATATATATATATATACATATGTAATTATATATATATAAATTATATATATACATACATATGTAATTAAAATAAGCAACAGTATATCAAGAAGTGATGTAGCACGACCGTTTCAAGCGGCTTGATTTAATTGAACAATGCAGTCATTGCTGCGCAAATAAATATAATTTTAACCAGTTGGATACAGTAATATAATTTTTCCCAAATACTTTAAATGTAGCCGCTTGAAACGGACGTACTGCATCACTTCTTGATATCCTGTTGCTTGTTTTAATTTTATTCACCTTACTTCGAGCTGTGTGGATAATACCGGATTGACCTGGTGCTTCAACTTAAGTACCTAATTCAACTGAATCTCAATTATTTCTTTTATATATATGTGTGTGTTTGTGTGTATGTTTGTGCCTGTGTATCTGTGTGTGTGTGTGTGTTGTGTGTGTGTGTGTGTGTGTGTGTGCAATGCATCCACTCTATTGCCTTATATTAATTGTGCGCTTTTTCTGATTCATGAATTCTTCCCAGAACACAAACATACATACGCACACACACACACACACACACACACACACACACACACACACATACACGCAAGTGCGCGCATGCTTTAGTAGATACAAACTGTAGAAAGATATTTCAATGTATGTAGTAGACTGTATATGTGTAGGTACAGTCAAATGTACATATTTCTACTGAAGTTAATATAAATACATTTGTGATTAGAAGGTTTAAGCTTTCATCTAAATGAAACATAAAACTACAAAACAACCTTCTACAATAGTCTCTAACTTCGAGGCTGATGTTTGTATAAAATTTTTAAAATGAGTTTCAATCTGGTGTATTGTATAGCATAACGACCGTGTTAGTGATGGCTGTTATACTTGTTACAATTTCGATAGCCGTCGCTTTGTTGACAGCAAAAATGAAAAATTTATATTCAAATTGATTGTTCATTTAAAATACTAACTTTAATATAAAATATATTCTGTTTTGTCTTCGATAGAATTAGAGAATTATTAACTTTCATTTTCAAAGAAATAGTCGCTATGTTATACGATTTTCAATTATTGAAATTTATGTTGCTTTCCTCAGCGAAAGCTAAATAATTGATTTTTTTATTAATATTGTTTAACTAAAAATATATATTTCCAAAATATTTTACCATCTGATAACTTGGTATGCAAATTCTACAACATTTACTTTTACTCAACTGGCTTCTCCAGAAACAACGATCCTTATCAATATTCTACATTCACCATTATGATGCCTCTTTCTAGATGTGCAAATGAATTCTCTGATCTACAACTGTTCCCAGAGGTTTGTTGGAGGCTTATTTTGCTGATAGCAACGTATACTTAAATGTTCTAATGTGTGAACACTGGAGCCGGAAAATACACTTGACTTTTATTTATTCACACGAGAAAAGCAGGCCTTAAAGGAAGTTGCGATCTTTTCAGAATGGATGGTCAGGCGACATCAGATGGTTGAACAGAAATCCGGGTTAGTACCTTCATCATCAACGCCACTGCATTTTCTGACGGTTTAGTAAATTCCCAGTAGTGTTGAAGGCCGTGTATCGAGTATAATTTCAGTGACCTTTTCTGTTGTCTAAATTTCGGAGAAGCACTATAGAAGCTCCTCTTTCGGCTTTGCCGTCGTGAAGAGGTAGGCTACATATATTTAGTGAATTCAAAAATAGTATCCTCCCTACGGATAGTATTGTAAATAGTATTTGCAACTATATCATGCCTCATGACTAGATAGTATCTCGTAGACATTTGGAGGCAGCTGCTGATGATGTAGGTGATATCTTCCACACTGGTGTAGCAGCGTTGAAGGCCGTGTATCTATTGTAATTGCTGTGACCATTTCTGTGTTCTAAGTTTCGTTTCAGAGAAGCAACACAGAACTCCTGTTTCGTCTTTGCTGTTGTGAAGAGGTAGGCCACATGTATTTAATGAATTCAAAAATAGTGTAGAATAAAGAACAACTTCATTTTCTTTTTCTACTGAATCTACGTTTCTTAGTATAATTATATTTCAAGGAAGCTTAATTAAATTTCATCATTTAGTAAGTCAAACTCGGCTTTTTTGTGCTAGAATTGTTCTTGAAGACATCTATTGTTCATTTTCGTAGTGTGTTGTTCGATCTACAAATACAAATTGAACCGGATTTACTTTGAAGTTCACAGTTAGAAAAGGCAAAATCACAATGGTGTCTGGGAAAGGTGTGCAAACTTCGCAATGACTCCAAATGGAAAACCTTTCGATGCATCAAATACCGAAAATCGTTGAGCTCTACGAGTTACTGGGGGAATTTGCCTGAAATTTCAGCATCTTCGCTGAAGACTAATAATTTCCTTCCAAGAAGTTGCTTACTATTCGTTACATGCTGATGCGTGCGATTCAAAGCTTTGAAAAGATGTCGGTGGCACAAAAATAGCTGAGCATCGGGCAGAAGGCGACCAGTTGCGTAATGAAGAGATTTGCAGACGATCAACAATGTAACCTGAAAAAGTCGTTAACATTCTTGCCATGTTACGAATCTCACTGAAAATGATCAAGAATGACAAACGTGCATGAACGGGATAGCAACGATTCAGCCTGATGTCTATTACCCCATTCTTGCCCATTTGTCATTCTTGACTGAGAATATCGTAACAAAGCACTCAGCAACCCATATAAACAGCGTTCAAAACTCATTGGGATATAGATGGATAGATAATATCTATATATTCATATATAGATATTATATATGAGTCAAGACATTGCAAGAAAGTTAAAAACCTTTTGCCGGTTACATTGTCGATCGTCTGCAAACTTGCATCTCTGTCAAACAGAAGTGTTCAATTCACGATAGATGGACAGTGTATACTTTATCAATAGTCTCTGGGATTTCTTCTGGGATTCCTTCTTCGCCAAGTATAAGAATCAACATAGGATATATCTTCGGCATTTTAATCAAAATAAGCTACAAGTTTAGTTGATTGAGCTTTAATTGATTAATGAAAACATTCTTTTATTCTTTTATTTTTTACTTGTTTCAGTCATTTGACTGCGGCCATGCTGGAGCACCACCTTAGTCGAACAAATCGACCCCAGGACTTATTCTTTGTAAGCCTAGTACTTATTCTATCGTTATTTTTTGCCGAACCACTAAGTCACGGTGACGCAAACATACCAACATCGGTTGTCAAGCCATATATATATATATATATATATATATATATACGACGGGCTTCTTTCAGTTTCCGTCTACTAAATCCACTTACAAGGCTTTGGTAGGTCCGAGGCTATAGTAGAAGATACTTACCCAAGGGGCCACGCAGTGGGAAGCAACTTACCACACAACCACTCCTGCGCCTATATTACATCATTATAAAAGAAACCGTTTTCGTCAGATGAATTCATGAACTTCAAAATGATTTAACATTGTTTAAAATCCACGGAGCAAAAGATTTTCAGTGATTCTGCAACTATTTCAGTGGATTTTAAAACTATGTTAAATCATATTGAAAGTACTTAATTTCGATTTCGAAGTTCATGAAACGACCGTATTGGATTGACACCTGTACCTCTACTGTTCCTCATTTATAATATATATATATATATATATTATATATATATATATAATATATATATATATATATATTATATATATATATATATATATACATATATATACATATACATATATATATATACATATATATAATATATATACATATATATATTATATATATATAATATACATATATATATATATATAATAATATATATATATTATATATACATATATATATATATGTACATATATATATATATATATATATATCTATATATATATATATATATACATATATATAATATATATATATAATATATATATATACATATATATATATATATATGTATATATATATATATATATATATGTATGTATATATATATATATATTATATATATAATATATATATATATATATATATATATATATATATATATATATATATTATCTAACCATCTGTACCCCAATGAGTTTTGAACGCTGCTTATATGGGTTGCTGAGTGCTTTGTTACGATATTCTCAGTCCTTGACTCAATTGTGTAGTTTTACTGCTTATATATGTATACATACATACATACACACATACATACATACATACATACATACATAAACACATAATATATACGTGTGAGTGTGCGTGTATGTATGTGTGTGCGTATATGTGTGTGTTTGTGTGTGTGTACATACGTGTGTACGTGTGTGTGTCTGTGTGTGTGTGCGAGTGTGTGTGTGGATGCGTGTGTACATGTGTTTATGAGTGCGCGTGTTTTGATGTGCGATTTGGCGTCTTTTTTCCAAATCCGAATGGCTGCAGCTTGTATAATCCGAAAATTCTTATGGTTTCTAACATTCCTTTAAAACGTGTGTGTCCATCAGACAGACACGCTAAGATTAGTGTTTGTAATATTACTAGACTGTTATTGTGACTGCCATCAGATGATGTTGATATTATTGTTGCTAATGCTGTTGTTTTTAATATATGCCACTTGTTGACGACGACGGTGATGGATGTCGTGTCTCACATAAAAAAGGTCAAGCTATTGTTAATTGCCGTGGCATTTTCTTACTAACTTCCAGTTGTTTTCGAGTTTGTTTTGAGCAAATGCGCGTGCGCGTAATTTCATTTTTCGGTTTTGACAGAAATTAAAAATGTTGCCTAACGGCTTATTCAACCACGTTCAAACAGCCATTGTATGAAACCTGGTGTTCCACTCAAAGCAAACTTTAAATTTGATTTACTCTACTCTCAGAACTGAGCCACCCCATCCGTAAATACGGCAAAATAGTAGTAGTAGTAGTAGTAGTGGTGGCGGCGGCAGCAGCAGCAGCAGAAACAGCAGCTTTTAATTAATAACGTCAATTTAACTCTCTCTGCCACACACGCGCACACTCGTGCACACACACACACAAGCACACAAATACACACACACATACGCACACACAAACACACACATACATACATTCTCCCCCTACCTACATGAAGCTATGTAATTACAATTACACTGACATTCTATTCCCACAGTGGGTTAGATGGGTCGATATTTGATTATGAAAATTGTTTCTTTGTTGATGCGTTGTTGTTGCAATGTGCAATCGGCAAGCTGTGATAAAATGAAGATCGTACAATTAAGTTGTTTCTTACTGGCACATACATCTATATGTTTACTTGGAACTATTTGTCTGTATTCTGGTATTTTAATTTGTGATCTATGCAGTGTTATCTGTTATTTTAAGAACATCCTGGTTTGTCCTATGTATTTCTTTCCATAGCCTGAGCACGTAATTGTGTAGATTAGACTTTCCTTATCTATAGGATTTAAACAAGATTCTTTTGTTGAAAATGAATCTCTCGCTCCTTCTGACAGATTGAAATATATACCACGGTTGGATCTTTCCAACTTGTTACGATTGGCCTGTTATTACTGAGTAAAGTCTGGCCTATAAACGACGGATACAGCTTCAGCCGGTGATACAAGAAGTTTCAGAAGCGGTTTCGGAGATAGAGAGCGTGGTCGCAGACACGATCGTGGACACGGAAGAGGTTGTACTGCAAAAAGTGAAGATGTTGACAAAAAAAAAAAAAATGAAGTCACGTTATTAAATTAGGTCGTTTGGTTACTGATGGCAAAAATCAAAGCTCTTGAAGAGATTTACTTTTTCTCACATTCGACCACGGAGGAAGGAATCATTGATTTATATGTTGGGCTCAACCCTCAAAGATAAAAATCTTGATGACTATGCCTATACAGAAACAAACTCGGTCTGGTCAAAGAACACGATTCAAGGCATTTGTTGCTGTCGGTGACTATGTCGGGCATGTTGATAGAGGAGTGAAATACTCCAAAGAAGTTATAATTGCTATCAGAGATGTTATACTTTTGGCTTAGCTCTCTAGCTTTTCAGTAAGGTGAGGGCATTAGGCTAATAAAATTAGAAAACCTCAGACTGTTCTTTGTATGGTACTTGGTCAGTGCGTTTGTATGCGTGTGCGTTCTTGTTTGTTTGTGTGTGTGTATGTGTGTGTGTGTGTTGTGTGTGTGTGTGTGTGTGTGTGTGTGTGTGTGTGTGTGTGTTTGAGAGGCTATTACACAGCAGAAAGTGAGTGAGTGGGTGATAGAAGAAATAAAATGTTAATGGAGTGAAGGATAAAGTGTTTATTACAATGGCCGGAGTAGCAAACCACACTTACACAACGCACAGGGGGAGAGTGAGACATAAGGAGAGAGAGAGAGAGAGAGAGAGAGATGGCGAGCGGGAGAGAGTATGGGTAAGAATGGGAGGTAAACTAAGAAGTGCTGCAATGGTCGCATCGGCAGACTAATAAACGAAAAAGAAACAGACATAGTGACAATCAACAAGAAATTGCATTTCAAAACAACCAACCGGATATAAAAGTCATTAGGTGTTTTGAAAACTTCAGCTAACGTAACCGACAGACATCATGCTCTGAAATTACAGATTAATGATACGAAGGTCATAGGAAACTCATGAAACAAGTATCTTTACAAATGATGTTGTAATTAACAAATTATCGGATTAAATGTTTTTATACTAAACATGATGGCTGCGAAATATATTCCATCTAATAGGAATATATTCGGATTGCTCTATCTTCAAATTCGAAAATAGGCCTTTTAACACCATAAAAACTTGAAGCACAAGTGATAATTAACTTCGAGTACTTTGTATCAACCCCTCCCCCCCCCACACACACATGCACACATACACGAAACTATCGGCGCTTGATTTACTCATTAGTCATCATTTTTTTCATATAACAGGAGAGGCAAACTTTAACTAGCATATGGAGATAGCGAATGCTTGCTGCTAATGACTCGTAAATACGCAGAAATCGCGTGATCTAGCACTTCCCTCGTCACTGCTGGACACATATTTTTAGCACAGTGTTATGACATTCTTACAGTATATCTAAGTAGGATCCCCAACCACATTGTCTTGGGTTTACTTCCATTGCGTGCTACGTGCGCGCGCGCACACACACACACGCAAACATGCACACACGTATAAAATTACTCAAATTATGTATAATCAAAGATCAAAAGTGTGAGTTGGTGTGTGTATGTATGTGTATTATATAAGGACATATATAAGACCCTACGTACTTCCAACTCGTATCGAGAATTTTGTCTGTTTCTCTCTCTCTCACACACATTTACGTCGGGCTTCTTTCAGTTTCCGTCTCCCAAATTCACTCACAAGGCTTTGTCGGCCCGTGACTATATAGATGACTGTTGTCGAAGGTACCACGTGGAGGGACTGAACCCGTAACCATGTGGCTGGGAAGCTAAATTCTTACCACACAACCACACTTGCGCCTATACACACACATACGCAGACACACACTCAAATGTATATGTACACACACACATAGACATATATGTGCGTGAGTGTGCATGCGTGTATGTGTGTGCATATGAGTGTGTGTGTGTGTGTGTATTTCGTACTCGTATGCGTGCATCGACATGTATATTCGCTGGAGAATCTTGTGATTCTGTAGATCAACGACCTGGTGTTAATTCTAAACACCAATACAAGTAAGCAGATGACACCGCCCTTCACTCTTAACTTTTCGCACATCGTCGTATCATATATAACACGGACACCCATCACGAGACAGACACCAATTCTCAAAACAATGGCTTCAACAACATGATGAATTGGGTGCATAATAAACTAGTCTCATTTAACAACAAAAACGAGACGAAGTAACTATTTATATCAAAGAAACTGTGAGGAATAAATAACACTGAAAAATACTTTAAATCGTTTCAAATTCTTAACCAGCCAGCCACCCCTATATGGCCTTTCATAGCGATAACACATCTAAATATAACGTTAGTCAAAAGTGCATGTCAACAACTATGCCTCGTCTTCTGACGCGGGAAAGGCTTCAATTTTGAACTGTTACTAAACCATAAGAAATTGCAAAGAGCCCCCACAACAAATATCTGCTAGCATATTAAGCTGGCTAGGAACTTGTAGGAACTTGTAGCCTAGCGTGTTAGTGTAATATCTTTCAAGCGACACTCGTCTTTCTTAAAAAAGGAAAAACTCGTTGTATAATCTTAGATACAAATGGAGGGACGAGACGAGGCGGAATGACCCCAGTTTTTATCATAGGTGTGCTGGATGATGACAAACGGGGCTAAATAGCATAATCTGTTAATATACTTAGTAGAATTAACGCGACGAGCTGGGAGAATCGTTAGCAGGCCGGGCAAAATGCTTAGCAGCATTTCGTCCGTCTTCATGTTCTGGGTTCAAATTCCACCGAGATCGACTTTGACTTACATCCTTTCGGGGTCGATAACATAAGAACCAGTTGAGCACTGAGGTCGAAGTAATCGACTTACTCCTTCCCCCAGAATTGCTGGCATTGTGCCAAAATTTGAAATCAATATATTTTGTAGAATGTAGAAGCGACACACATAGAGATCTTAAGTGGTGACTAATGATGTTAATGCTCTTTTGGCTTGTGCAATATAATGTGCGGCACATTCTGGGTCAGTCGATGAGTAAGTGTGGTTCTTTTATATATCTATGTTAAACATAGATAAATACCATTGTAGCATAGCACAAAATTAGAATAAATATTAGTTGATAATTCAAGAATTACCTCACAAAATCTAGTTTGGCGCAGGCACGCTTCGTAGTTAATAGTTTTGGGTTCGATTCTGCTGTGCAAGATATTCCACCATAGCTTTTGGTCGTCTAAAGTTTCGTAAGTGAAATATGATAGGAAGAAACTGTTCAGAAATTCGACGGTCTATATCTGTTCATGGATTGTAGGACCCAATCCGTCACTCAGTTTAACACCCGAAGACCATGGGTACCATAAGTGTAGTTCACCCTGTTCCAAGCATTCAGACAAGGTCTTCCGATCCTGTTTGAGGATAGAAACCTCATTATTATAATGCACTTATTCCTGCGACAACCAACCAGATGTAGATCCTTCCTCCCGCCAGCTCATCTGACTGAACCACAAAAAAGTAAAAAAGATATTGAATATCTGCAAACTTCTAGAATCTCTCCCTCTTTTCACGTGCCATGCATACAAGTGTTGGTGATTATGAACCCTCATATCTGTAAGAGTCATGAATTTCCTTGGAAAGATACAGCTGTGATTTCCAGTTGCCTTTTGCCAGTTTATTTACAATTTAATTTGTTAGTCTTCTGCTTTCCTGGGTATACCGTCATGGTTTAGGGCCCGTTGAACTCTTACGTAGGAGGATTCGTTCGCCTGATATCAGAGAACGCGCACACTCCGGTGGTATATGTGACACACCTTGGAGTCAGTCGTTTTGCGAGTCTCATATACCATATCCAAGGAACTTTCTTCTTCTCTTTGACCCAGAAATCGAGACCGTAACAAGTACTACTGCTCCGAATCAGTTCAGACCTAGCAATTGTCGTCATTAACGAATAACACCATAAAGATAACTCCAAACTCGTTAATTTCCGAGCGAGAACAAAATTACAGATGTAGTTTAATCTGTTGACGAAGACAGAATCAATATTACAAATTATAACTCAAATTTCGACATAGCCACATCCTGATAGCAGATACTTGGACAAAATTTTATCTTTGTTGCTGATAGATAATTTTTGCTAATGGTTCAAAAAGTTAAAGTTTGGTGACAATAAATGAGAGACAGACACGCAGACAGATAAACAAAATAATGTTCTCCTGATTCTCACGTACAACGAAAACCAGTAACACGCACACACACAAACACGCACACACAGACACACATATATGTGTGGTAAAAGAGAGACGAAGATGAAAGATACGAGAAATTTTATTAATCACTACAATTGTTTCGACATCGATTTCTCACGAGTGGAATATTTAACAACTGGTTCAGGAGCATATGACGGTGCAGTTGTGTCTCTTCGGGTGATAAATAGATATAACTCGTTAAAATAACAGTTCCGCAATGTATCTTCTCGTTTCGTGTAAAGAAAAGCAGCAATATTAAAGATCGATATTAAAATAACATATACAAAAAAAAAACAAAACAAAAGAAACGAACACGCAATACAGCAAAAAAAAAAGACAGAATGAAAATTATAAAGAGCTTAAGAAGATTTGGATCCATAATCACGCTTCAACTGCTGCATAGGTTCAAGGATAATTGTTTCAAATATTAAAGGATATTTTATTAAAGGATATTAAAGGATATAATTGTTTCAAATATTAAAGTAAAGTTTATTTCATCTCGTGATTCCCCTCTCTCAATTATCGCTAGTGAAGATCAGAATTTAAACGACTGAACATTGTCGCAAATATCAACGTTTGCACAACTTCAAAGGAATATTTGACGCTGGAGGCAATCTGATTCCAACTATCCTGCCACCCCACTTACAAATGTTGGGTTTTCTATTCCAAATGAATACTCCAACCTTGACAATGACGAAATGTTTTTACAGTATGACAGCGGGGCGGAAGATTCAAAACGAATACTAATATTTGCAAGTGATGAAGCACTTCGACCGTTAAACCAGCACAAGAACTGGACGACAACTGGAACATTTAAGTGCTGTTCTAGTATATTTTTTCAGTTATATATACTTCACATTCGAATTCATAATCTTAATGTCGCAAGGCACACATAGTAGACTTTTTGCCAAAATAAATGAATTACTGCAGATATGAACCCGCGTATAAAATATGTCATGGAAAAATATGATCCAAGCCCCAAATTTATTTTTCTAAAACCAATTGCACACAATCTTAAATTTTAAGAAAAAATAAATATGTAATATAGCGACGATTTGACGGACGACGAATTGACGTGGGGACGAATTGCCCCGCGACGAATTGACACTGGGGACAAATTAGCGACGACAAACTGACTGGACATCATATATATATATATATATATATATATATATATATATATATATTTATATGTGCGTGTGTGTGTGTGTGTGTGGTGTGTGTGTGTGTGTGTGTGTGTGTGTGTGTGTGTGCGCGTGCGTGCGTGCGTGCGTGTGTTTTATGGTATAATAAGAATAGAGTAAAGTTTATTATCCTTTAACAAGAATCGTTTTCACGATGACTTCAAAGTTTTGGTCAGCTAAGCCATCATACAGTACCGTGAAAAAGTTTTCTGCCACTTTAAACTATTGTAAATTTCTACTAATTGTCAACTTATAAGTGGATATTTCGCATTGCATTTTTTACAGATGAAACATTGGCCCTGTTAGAGTCCTTTCCATATCTAATCGTTATAGTTTGTAGTAGAGGTTCTGAAAGAGAGGGGAAGATGCGAGACGACCACCAAAAACGGCTGTGCAAAAGTTTTCGGCCACCTTACACAAACCAATCAAAAATACCTGTAATGAAAATTTATTACATATTATTCATTTCAAGATGTTACTGCACATTGTTAATATTTCGTGTGACTTCTCTTAGCTTGAATAATTGCTTCAATGCGCCTGGGAGGAGATGCGTACAAATCCTTCACCATCTTCACAGGTATGAGATGCCATTCTCTGTGGCTGAGCTGGATTCTTCTAACGAACTCTTCTTTTTAGTTCTGTCCACATTTACTCGATGATATTTCAGTCAGGGCTTTGAGCTTGTCCTTCAGCAACTTTTGCACCGTACTGTATCTTTTACTTGTTTCAGTCATTAGACAGCAGCCATGCTGTGGCAGTGCTTTGAGAAATTGTAGTCGAACGAATCGAGCCTAGTATTTATTTTCTTTTTAAGCTTGATGTATATATCATGTGTATGTGGGTGTGTGTCTGCATTGGTGTGTGTCTGCATTGGTGTGTGTGGATGGATGGTGTAGTTGTATATATGATAAAGAAAAACAAAAGAAAACAACATAGATACATACATATATATGTGTGTGTGTTTGTGTATGTGTGTGTGTGTGTATGTGTGTGTATGTATGTGTGCGCGGGCATGCGTGTATATGTTATATGTGCATACCTGAATAGAATGTACCTACGTGTTTATGATCATGTTTATATTGAAAGGCATTCTATTCTAACGCCCCCTTTTCTCTGGTGTTTTCCTGAGAAATAGCTATCAAATTCCTTGGCACACCTTGGATGTTCGAAATGTATGACACAAGATGCCTATCACGTAGTCACGGTGCCACAGTCGTACTGAGTGTCGTGTTAATTGTACTGATGTTCGGATGTAAATCATTGACCTGTTAACTACAAAACACACGTTTCTATCCTAATACTTCGTAGGAGTAGGGGGTGTTGTTGAATGAAAATTAAAATTATAACTATAACAGCTTATAATTGTTTTCTATATTATATCGCAACGGGAAGCCGGTATTCGGTTGCTAGAACTGATAGAAATAGTCATTAAATGTCTTTAAGTAACAGCCAGCTTTCTTCAAACAGAAATGATATATTGGACAATGCCAGGTTAGCCATAGTCTGAATGACTTTAACCAGAGATCTGTACGATCTTTACTGGGGCTTAACAAGAACATCAACACATACAACAAATCAACGGGAGAACCTCGATGCGTTTACTCGACCTACTGGATTTAACAAGCAATCTCCTTCAGTGAATGAAACATCAATATGAGATGATCATGACTGGAATGCCTTTGGCCACAGATTGGTTCTATCACCGCTGGGATCAAAACAGAATTAGTCAAACAAATAACTCTGACCTCCAATAGACCAGCGCCAGCTTGATACCACCCTCATACAGAAATGACTGTTAAGATAATTATGATGACTAACAATGACTTAAAGCATGGCAACTGAACCGACATTATTTATAGGGTATATAAGGCGGCGAGCTGGCAGAGTCGTTAGCACGCCGGGCGAAATGCTTAGCGGTATTTCGTCTGCCGCTGCGTTCTGAGTTCAAATTCCGCCGAGGTCGACTTTGCCTTTCATCCTTTCAGGGTCGATTAAATAAGTACCAGTTACGCACTGGGGTCGATATAATCGACTTAATCCGTTTGTCTGTCCTTGTTTGTCCTCTCTGTGTTTAGTCCCTTGTGGGTAGTAAAGAAATAAGTATTTCGTCTGCCGTTACGTTCTGAGTTCAAATTCCGCCGATGTCAACTTTGCCTTTCATTCTTTCGGGGTCGATAAATAAAGTACCGGTTACGTACTGGGGTCGATGTAATCGACTTAATCCGTTTGTCTGTCCTGTTTGTCCCCTCTATGTTTAGACCCTTCTGGGCAATAAAGAAATAATCATTTATAGGGTAGGCATCGGTCAAAAAATAGATCATTCCCAGTTTTGGAACGTGTGTGTATTTGTTTATTCGTATCTAAATACGTATGTATATACGCAAAATACAAACGTAAATATATAAGCGTATGTACATATAAATCATTTTAGACGCACAAGCATACAATAATAGTGACAGTACATCCTTTAGTACAGATATTTTAAAAATGAATGGTCATTCATATAAGCGACTGTTTCCGGTAAATACATTGATATGTGTATGCAATTCACTTCTCCCGCCAAGGTGTGCCAAATATGTAACAGAAACGAGCAACAAAATGTAACAAAAACAAAACAAAACAGAAAAACGTTCTTTATAAAGAGATATTTATCAACTGATCCCATTTTCTTTTGTTTTATTCCTTTTACACTTCTCTTCCCATTTATATATTTTATTTTGGTTTTTGTTGTTTGTATATGTTTGTAAACAGACATCTCCATTTTAAAAGTACATATAACCAATATCGCCCGCAGTGTTACTCTTGCCATCTTCGATAGGAAGTTCCAGCCTTGTGGTGTTTAACTATACATACATACAAACATACATACATACATACATACATACATACATACATACATACATACATACATGCATACATACATACATACATACATGCATGCATGCATACATACATACATACATACATTCATTCATACATTCATATATATATATACACACACGCGCGCACACACACGCACGCACACACACGCACACACACACACACACACACACAAACACACACACACATATATATATATATAAATGTATACACATACATACATCCATACAGGGGTTGGACAAAATAATGGAAACATCTAGCGTCGTAGCATCATAATTCTAAAATATCTATAAAACCGTCAAAAGCTTGTTTATTTTATGTTTTTAGTTATTCATTATTAGTGTCGTTTTACATGGTTTGCTAAAATTGCTGTTTATTTTCAGATATCATTAGAAAAAGTTAATTAAAATTCATTAAAATGACAGCTCTGTCGGACTTTCAAAGAAGTCGTATTGTAGGCGCATTCGTAACGAAAACAGCCGAAATGTTTGGTGTATCAAGAAGTACTGTCTTGAAAGTGATGGCAGCCTTTGAGAAAGAGGGAAAAAAATATGCTTGTCCAAACAAAAAACTTGAAGAAAACTAAAATTTTCAGATAGGGACCGTCGGTCTCTTACGCGAATTGTTAGAAAGGATCACAAAAGTACAAATCCCCAAAATTACTGCAGTTCCCACAAAATCTGTTCGCCGAGAGCTGCACAAAGCCGGATTTCACTGGAGGGCTGCAATCAGAAAACCGCTCCTTTCAAAAACAAACGTTGCAAAGCTTTTAGAGTGGAGTAAAAACCTACAGAATTGGTCCCTAGAGCAGTGGAAGAATGTTATTTTCTCGGACGAGCCATCCTTTACCTTATTTCTGACCACCGGCCAAGTATACACGTGGAGACAGTCAAAAGAAGCATTTGACCCAGACTGCTTTCTTCCAACTGTTAAACGTGGAGGAGGAGCTGTGATGATCGGGTTGGGGGCTATATCTTGGAAATCCGCCGGCCCAACGGTTTCCCTTCATGGCAGAATTAATAGTCAAGACTATTTAAGCTTTTTATTTGATAAAATTCATCCTATGGTTATGGAACTGTTTCCGGAGGGAAACGCAATCTTTCAAGATGATAATGCACCAATTCACACAGTTAAAGTTGTTACTGAATGGCACGAGGAACATTCTAGTGAAGTTGAACATCATATCTGGTCATCACAGCCCCCAGATCTCAATATTATCGAACATTTAGGGAGCATTTTAGAAAAACAAGCAAGGAGTCGATATCCACCACCATCATCACTACAAGAACTGGAGACTGTTTTAGCTGAGGAATGGACAAAAATTCCTTTGGAAACAATTCAAACTATGTACCTCATAGAATTCATGCTGTAATTATTGCCAAAGGCGGTCCTACCCCATAATAAAATAAATTTGTTTTAAATTTTAAGGTGCTTCTATTATTTTGTCCAACCCCGGTATATACACACAAACATACATACATACATATATATATATAATATATATATATATATATTATATATATATATATATATATATATATATATATATATATATATATATATACTAGCAGAGATACGTGGCGTTGTTCGGGATTAAAATGTCGTAATTTTTATATATATTACAGTTATGTCGAAACAGGCTGTACGAGAAACTGCAGCATTGACGACAAATCATTTGTGGAGTAAATGATCGACTAATTCGTCTAAGCGACATGTTATGCATCCGTTTGGAGGATTCCAGGTCCTAACCTGTCATGGAGAACTGGGGGTGGGGGATAAGTGATTTTTGAACACACTGAAAAGCTGTCAGTGGGTATAATCTCCCTTGAGGCGGTCGGCGATGCGTCTAACACGTTCCATCGTCTGAAGTTTTGACACCTCCTTTGGGTCTGTTGTCGTACATCACTCATAAAGTAAATTCGGAGGAATTTTGGTAGTTCATTTGTGGGCAACAGGGAACCAATGAGGTGACAGACTTGCCCTTGAACTTTGAATGTCGGCATAAATCCATGTTCAGCTATCTCCTTAGATGCACTAAACGATGTCATTTGAAATGCAGAGTTGTATTGTCTGATATTGTTAAGAAAATCCTTTGACTGGATGGAAGTGTCTTCCAGAAGATCCATAAGAAGTTGAGGAGGAGCTGGTAGTGCTGACAATTTTACCTTACCGCCTGAACAGCACATGCCCTTAATTTCATTTGGAAATTTTAAAGCTTTTCAGAAACGACAATTGGTTTAGCACACCAATTTGAATAGAATATCATTTTTATAAGAATGGGATGGATCATATCTGAAAGCAGCTCCAGGAGTTGTGAAGAATGAATTTGTACGTGTTCTGTTTCTGAGAGCTATTCTATTGGGCCTCTGTCTAATCATTAAAACGTTGTTTTTATGATTTAGCATTAAGTGTTGCAGCATGCCTTTGCTGATCTTCAGAAAGTCTCATCTCCCTTCTGTATTGAGACTCCATCTGACGTGCTACAGCAAGCCGTTGCTGATCTTTTGAAAATCTCGTCTTCCTTCTCTGTTGAGACTCTTGCCTTCGGTTTTCTACCATCCTACTTGCTTTATACTTATTTCTGGTGAGATTACCTCTTTTCTTTGGTAGCATATTTTTTTCCAATATTGTAAATAAAAAATTATGAACATAGGAAAAATTATATATTGATCTCCATTTCTGTAAGCAGTTGTTTGTCTTTATTTTCATATGCAGTATAGAGTAACCAAATATAATCAAATTAACCAAATGTAGGAACTGCTAATTTAACGGTAAATGCCACAATAATTATTATAAATAAATTTCTTAATATATATATATATATATATTAAGCACATGTATTAAATGTTAATGTAAGGGTTGATATGTAATTGTAAATACCTTGTAACCTTGCAACTGCTGCGATATTATTAACTGGTAATTGAACGGTAAACGTGTATTTTTATATACCTTGGACCTGCTGCCTCATTGTTTGTTTTTTTTTGTGAAAAGTTTCACCTCCAGCTGTTCGTTATGTCAGTCAACACACCATTCCGCTGTCGTGGCCGTAAAGACGGAAAGTTGCCGATGCGTAATCTTGTTCACATTAGGATATAAATTATTCATTTATTTCAAATATAATGGAAATAAAATTATCTTAGAGTTATCACATTAGAAGTAAAGGTGAAAGAATAAAAGTGAAACAATATTACAATCTTAAAGCGAAAGAATAAAAGTGAAATATTATCATCTTTTGACACGTAATACCGAAGCAGTTTAAAAGATTGTTCCGGGCCTGCATTAGGCAAGAAGTTGAAAATGGACACATGTGTAAAATTTGAATGAAATCGGTTGGGTACTTCTTCAGTTTTAGGGATTCACATATACAGACAGACAGACGAGCATGCTCAGTTTTACACACACACACACACACACACACACACACACACACACACACACACACACATACACATATACATATATATATATACATATATATGTATATATATATGTATATATATATATATATATGTATATATATGTATGTATGTATATATATATATATATATATATCAACAATTGAGGGTAAAATTAATTAATTAATCAATTTCACCAAGTGTTCAGTATGTAAAATGACCATTTAAGGCGAATTCAAAATATTACATTATATAATTAGGGCTTAGTAAAATAAATTACTTTGCCACATACTGAACTTAGTAGAAATAGCAGCCAAAAAAAAAATTTATATATATGTATATATATATATATATATATATATATATATATATATATATATATATATATATATATATATATATATATATACACATACATATATATGTACATACTCAAACGCATATATATAATATATATAACATAGACATAGCAAATAGTAAACAACGTGACCAATCTACTTAGATACTGCTTTTTCTTTCGTGTATACACCTCTTTCCTCAGTATGGTGAGGCAGAAAGTTTCGTGAAGTGTAGTTTATATATTAGCGTGACAAAATAATTCTTCTCCATGATCAAAAACATTTCCACAAAGATATGAAAGTTAATAAATTATTCAACAGGAACAATCTAAAATTTAGTTGTTCCACAATACCTTTTGTATGAAAACCATTTCGTTACATAACCGTAGAGACACAATATCACATTGTACCAAATAGGAGATAACAATTATTACCGAAACACTGAGTCGACTCCGTTAGATAAGTAGTGCCTAAGTATATATTGTGCATCAGGCCATTACAACTAAAAGCAAACTGTAGCGGTATATATAAAATATCAGTTTCATGGAATATTTATCTAAGAGTCGACTACACTAGCATATGAAGTCTTTCAAACTCAGCAATAAAGGACTGGAGTGAATCTTTCAGCATTGTACGATCTATTTTGATTATTTATAGTTCAAAACGTTTCGAATTACGTTTGCACTGGAAATATATCATAAACTACCTTAATGAAAATACAGTTGATACCATGTAGATAGTATAAAAACATTTGCTATATTAACTTCGTGGCAACAGAAAACCAGTTACGTCATACATCATATGACACGTTTTCATCCATTTTGCTTTAAAAAAATTATGAAGTTTTCTTCTAAAAGTTACAGTTAAAACTGCTGAACACTACAAGTTAAAATGGAAAGATAGCACAAACATATCTCGAGGCACTTTATTTAAATATTTTTGAGCATGAGCGTACGAAAACATCGATGCCGAAAGAATTTTAGAATTTCACTTCACAATCTTGAAACATAAGGGTCGATCTCACTGCGCAGCAAACTGAGCGACTATTATCTACAAAAGCCTTGGGTCAAGTCAAGCTTTGTGAATCTAACTGGGTAGACGGAAACCGCGTGGAAGCTCGCGAGATGAACTTCCTTTGTGACACAAATTGGTAACAATATCACATTGTACTATACTAATTCTACTTTAGAATCACGTGAACGGTGGAAATGACACGCTGGAAATCCAGTCAATTACGCTGTAGATCTATACGTGTAGGCAGATAGGTTGATTGAACAATATGAATAGTCATTGTTAAAACTGACACAAATCATATTAAAATTTTTTACATGTATATATATATATATATATATATATATATATATATATAGATGTATATTTATATGTATATGCACATATATATATATATATAATATATATATTATATATATATATATATATATATAAAATTAAGTTAGAGATAAAACCACTATTAGGCAAATCATACAATGAAAAACTTAAGCCATACATAAGATTAATTAATTTATATTATTTTAAATATATATCAAAATTATTAAAAAAAGATAATGAGTATAACACTACGATCGTTTCATGGCTGTCCAATTTGTAAAAATTCGAGTTACAGTCAATCTTCAGGTGACTGAAATATCTAAAATATAATCAGAAATATTTAAACAATATTTTAAAGATATAAATAATGTATATAATATATATATATATATATATATAATATATATATATATATATATATATATATATATATTATATATATATATAATATATATATATATTATATATATATACATATATATATATATATATATATATATATATATATACATATATATATATATATATATTAACTTATAAATAAGGGCAAACGAAAACATTTCTAATGCCAAATATGCCGAAAATTGGACATAATGTCATTACCATATAATTTTTCACAATCTGCACGCTACTCAAAAAAAGCTGACAGAAATTTCTAAAAAATTCCATTATTACCATATCGGACCGATTTCAGGGTTAGTTCGTTAGAACCCTCCCTTCGTCGGTGATAAATGTGGCAATGAAATAAATGAGATACTTACTCATACCCATGGAAGAAGCAAAACACTAAGTCATGAGCACAATTAAGTACCCCAAATACATCCAAAATAGAAATACTCCAGCCCATTCAAGACTCGTGTGATTTGAACTGAGGCTCTCACAGAGTGAGCGAGTCCGGAAGTGAACACTTAAACTATCCTACATTAAATATATATATATATATATATATGTATGTGTATATATATGTATATATATATATGTATGTAAGTATATATATATATAAGAATATTTTGCGTAATGAGATAAAAACCAAGGCTGTGTAGATATTAACACATTTATAGATAGAAGGTCTTACAGTTGTTTCCAGGATATTTATTAATTATATCCCTTCATCGGAGACGGTGTGAGAGGGTGATTAAGTCATAGCTAGTTTAGATGTGATACAAAACTATGTATGGTCTGTCAATAGTACTTATTCAGCTTTACCTGACACCTCTAGGTCTGAATGACACCATTATCTCTTATAACCTCAACTATATATATATATATATAATATATATATATATATATATATATATATATATAATATATATATATATATATATATATATATGTTTATGCATGTGTATGTAAATATATGTATGTTTGTGAATGTATGTATGTGTGTGTGCACGACTGAGAAATTACTCATTTTATCACGTGATGTTGATAACGTGAATGTAACGCATTTTGAACGAGATTTCAAAAATCTTGATAAGAATGTTGACTACTCGAAACAAATAATATTACGAACAATTGTTATATTGTTTCAGTGGGAACACTACAAACAGAATCAATTAACTTGAAATACTTAACGGAAATCTATTTTTAAACCAGATAATCACATGCATTTTGCATGACATGTATATGTATGTACGCACATCAGCCACACTCCTGACACATATGTATGCACACAGAAACGTGCGTGCATAGATGTGTGTAATGTTTATTATATGACATTATGCGTATGTGTGCGTATGTATGCATGTATACGTATGTGCGTATATATGTGTGTGCGTGTGTGTGTACGTGTGGTGTGTGTGTGCGTGTGTGTGTGTGTGTGTGTGTGCGTGCTAGTTTCTGAAGAGCCAAATTAATGCGAGATCTAAGTAAAGTGACACAGAAGAAATACGTTATTGGTTTACACTTTTACCTCATATTCTGATATTTCAGGATTAAGATTCCTCTTCAGGAAAACTAAATCGGTGTTTTTGTATGGCAAGCTACCATTTCTACGCAGTAGCGCATGTATGTATGTGGAAGGGGTAGTTGATTTGACATGCGCAACATAGTATTGCTATAACATCCAATCAGCTATGCACGACTCGGTTCTGTTGTTGATACAAGGTTTGGTCATGCTAATGATGATGGCTCCTTTTTTCCTTGGTTCCCAAGTGTTTTGCTTCTTAGCCTCAATGGAGACCTGGATGTCTTTGTCGTGACATATCCGTTGGAGTCTTTTGACGGAAGAAACATCAAAACAGGGATGTTCTTAAACCTGGATGTGTAGTTGTTCCACAATACTTCTAATATAGGATTTATCGCATTTCTCACACGTGATTTTATATGCCTCGTAGGAATGCAAACGTATGTTCTCATTATTGATTGGGCAGTTGGGCAATGTGCAAATGACGTTGTTGGGGATAGGCCGATTTCTAGTTAGGAACCTCCTCAGGGAGGATCTGGAATGTGTTAGCTTTTTATTCAAATTCCTTGCTGATATCTCCAGCGGCAGCAGTTTAAAAAAACACGTTATCCTTGGATGTGTGGGTTTCCTTAGGTGATCCTATGATGTTCTGGTGTTTGGCGAAATAGTTTGGACAACTGTTGCTCATAAGAACTTTTCGGAATTGTATGTTATTGCTCTTTTAGTCTCCTGCTTCGCTGCATTTACTGCGTATTCTGTGAATGTCATATCAAGTGGGACGTTTTGGTTTTGATGGGTAGGGAAGAATTGTAATGCACAAATAGGTCCTTGCATGTCGCTTTTCTGTAAGAGTTATTGTATACCTGGAGCTATTCTTCGCGATTTTGAGTTCGAAATCATAGAGATGAGGAACCGGTGTTATCAGGGTACTCTACTTCAAATTTTATGCGATTAGCAATATTGTCAAATTTTCGTATATTTTGATGGCCTCCTTGCGAAAGGGTGTGTTAGAATAAGAATGTGTAAAACGGCGCAAGAGAGAAAAGTGTCGAGGGCCTTGCTTTCTTACTGGTCTATGTCTATGATGGCCAGTAGGTCTGGCTAGCTTAACTCCACTGGCTGTCCAGAGATTTGTTTGTAAATAAAGCCTCAGAATTGGAAGAAAGTATTCATTATGGTAGTCAACAGTTCGCGGATATCTGGTGCTGTAACCCCGAAGCAGTTAAGGTTGTGAGAGGAGGCAATGTGTTTGGTTACTAAGAACACCTTTACGCTGATGTCTTCGTAAAAAAAAAGAACTGCTTTCGAAAATACTTCCAAGTGACGCCACAGAAAGGAACAGTGGAAACTTGATAAAATGATAATAAACCCTCATCATTAGCAAGACTAAATCCCTTATTAACAATAGAACCAAATTCTTTCACATGCGCGCGCGCAAAACAGAAAAGATCGTTTGCAACATAAAATTTCCTATTTACTTTTCCCGAAGAGGGAATCTTTGTACCAAAATATTGAAATATAAATGTCCGAGCTAATGTCTGAATTCTCTTGTTTCATTTCAATTATAACTTTTATTGTTTTTTTTTAATTAGGAGTATAAGAAAAAAACATTTACTCTGTATCACACGATGGTTCATGCACAGAGCACACACGCGCAGAAACACACACACGCACACTCGCGCATATTTGTCATGCGTTCTGGTATTTACCATATGACATACATTATCATCACCATTATCATCACCATCAGCAGTAGCAACAGTAGCAGCAGCAGCCGCCACGCTGTCACGGGTTCTGCAGTTCGACAAAATCCGACAAGTGGGAAGACTGCGTCCTACACCAGTATCTGTTTTGACCCGGTTTCTACGGCTGGATGTCATACCTAACGCCAGCCATTTTGCAGAGAGTAGTGGGTGCCATTTTCGGGGCACTACTGCCAATAAGGTTCCTTTGAAACTTGCAGGACTAAAAGGTCTAAGGGGACCTTAGAGAACAAGAGAAAGAAAGGTGAGGAGAGTGCTACAATTTTAGGCAAGATGATGAGAGTAGTTTTAGGCGAAGTTTGATGAGAGTAGTATATTTAAAGTTATAGGAGAGGGCAAGAGAGAAGTCATTGCTGGGAGTGGAATAGGGATAGGAAAAGATTAGTAAGAAACGGAAGGAGAAATCGGTAAGTGTGGTGGAAGGTGATTAAGAAGTATATGAGGGCCGTAAAAGGTGGCAGCGAATGAAGTCTTCGTAGGATATAAATATATTCATATATGTATATAGTAATATATATATATGAATATAGTTACATATATATATTCTATATATATATAAAAGATTCTGTTTGTTCGTTTGTTTGCCTAGCAAAATAAAAGTAAATGGTTCAAGGGAAGTTATTATGCCTTTTCTATATATATGAAATCGAAATTCTGTCTCTTTTTTTCTCTGGCAAAATGAAACTACCTGGTTCAGGGGAAGCTATTATGCTATTGTCTAACTTGTCTCAACAAAAATTATGCAATAGTACAACACTAATTGTGCACAAACTTATGACGAACTGAATTGAGACAAATATTCTCACTGGTTGTGGTACAGGTGACTCCGTCTTCATTCCTCGTATACTAATTATACCTTATAACGTCCCATTCCAATTTAAGCCATTACAGTTTCCTATCCCACTTTCTTTTGCCATGAGCATTAATAAAATTCAGGGCCAAACACTAAAAGTTGCTGGGTTGCAACTTGAAGAACCATACTCTTCACATGGCCAACTTTATGTAAAAACATCACGTGCGGGAGCAAAAGCAAACCTTTTGGCTTATGCACTCCGAATAAAACAAAAAAAAAACATTGTTTATAAAGAAATATTCACTCTTCACGCAACATGAATACTTCAATAATTTAACGGTTTTGACTATTACATGTTTTCTCTTATAAAATAAACACATACAGGAAAAGTAATTCTAAATCTGTAGGAGTAGTCTCTGGTTCAGATTCGAAACTGAATATTTAAATTCTCCTTGGCCATGCAGCTTATTCAAATGTCAAAACAAACAGTAACAAATGTGGCCTTTTCAGTGCCATCGCACAGTCACCTGCATTCTATAAAGCTATTCTTCTACATCATTTAGCTATTTTCTACCTTCATTCACGTTGAAACTGAATCTTTCAATTCTCCTTCAATGATTACATGCTTTTAAGAACCATGCTTTTCACATGACCAACTTTATGTAGGATCATCACGTGTGGGACCAAAAGCAAATCTTTTTGCTTATGCACCCCGAAATAAATAAAAAAATATTGTTTATAAGGAAATATTCAGTCTTAACGCAACATGAATACTTCAATAACTTAATTTGCCATTACTATCATTACATTCAAGAATGACTAAATTACCCATTTAAATGAACTGTGTTATATAATTGCCATTACTGCATTGATAGATAAAATAACACACACAACTCATTTATTATTGTCATATAATAAACAAACAGAAGTTCATGTATGAAATCCATCTTTTTTCTGCTTCAGTTATTACATGTTTTTCTTTTATAAAATACACACATACAGGAGGAGTAAATCTAAATCTGTAGCGGAAGTCTCACCCTGGTTCATATTCGAAACTTTATGTAGGTGCATCCTGAGTAGGAGCAAAAGCAAATCTTTTTGCTTGTGCACCCCGAAATAAACAAAAAACATTGTTCATAAAGAAATATTCACTCTTAATGCCGCATGAATACTTCAATAACTTAATTTGCTATTACTATCATTCAAGAATGAAATCGATCTTTTTTCTACTTCAACTATTACGTGTTGTTTCTCTTATAAAATATACACATACAGAAGGAGTAAATTATATATATATAATAATACTTTGACTGTGACTCCCGAGAAACAGTAAAAGTAATTACCCGATCAACGACGGATATTACTGCTAGTACATTATATTACGATAAATGTAGACAAACTAATGTTTGTTTTAGAAGCCTTGAAATGTGTATTGTGAGCTACAACTAATATGATAATTTATTTTCAAACGCATAAACGCTGAGAGTGGATAAGGTATCCACAGAAAGTGGAAAAAGATTGTCAGCAACCAGCTACGTACATGTTTGTCACATATTTCAACTGCTAAAAGGCAAATACACTGCAGTCAATGAGATGTACCTAAGAGAAGCAACTCTGAATGCACTTAACCTTCTGTCTACCAATGGGTCCAATGGACCCATTTCAGTTTTTTTCAGTTGCTTTTTCCTACTGTTTTTTATTATTTGATTCTGCGCGTGACTCTTACTTTTTCTTGACTGTCTTATTTGTCAAATGGGAAATATTCCGTATATTTATAAAAGCTAGAAAATTTCACTTTATACATTAATTACCGCATGGTTCCATTGGACCCTCGAATTGAATTCAGACAATACGCTTGTCATTTTAAACAGAATAAAAGCAGTATCAAACATTATTTTCCTAGATATTTATCAGATATAAGATAGATAAAATTGTATTCAATTTATTTGCTGAATTTTAGATAAAATAGGAAAAAAT
>NC_043005.1:40458520-40478520 GCF_006345805.1 Octopus sinensis
CTGCTGTACTCTTTCACCACAACTTTCTCTCACTCTTTGTTTCTGTTGTACCTGTATCACACTGAATCTCCCCGAGAACTACGTTATGGGTACACTTGTCTGTGGAGTGCTCAGCCACTTGCACGTTAATTTCACGAACAGGCTGTTCCGTTGATCGGATCAACTGGAATCCTCGTCATTGTAACCGACGGAGTGACACGATGACACACACACACACACACACACACACACACACACATATATATATAATATATATATATATATATTCCATTCCAATGCTACTACATGAAAGGGCAATAACAAAAACCAATGAGTCTGGTTTTAAGCTACTTTTAAAAATTATTTATTCTATTATCGAAACGAACAAAATTAAGTACAAAATCGATCGCTAAGTAGCAACAGACACTTAGACGCGATATCAGTTGTACACATAGATGCAATAATGGTAATACACATAGACATAATATCAGTAATAC
The DNA here is from genome assembly GCF_006345805.1 of Octopus sinensis. Classification (NCBI taxonomy): domain Eukaryota; kingdom Metazoa; phylum Mollusca; class Cephalopoda; order Octopoda; family Octopodidae; genus Octopus; species Octopus sinensis. The sequence continues at coordinate 40,458,997 of NC_043005.1, forward strand.
ACATAGACGCAATAACAGTAATATAGATAGACGTAGTTACACAGGGCGCCGGCGTGGCTGTGTGATAAGAAGCTTGTTTCACAACACATGGTTCCGGTTCAGTCCCATTACGTGGCACTTTCGGCAAGTGTCTTCTACTATAGTTTTGGGCCAACCAAAACTTTGTGAGTGGATTTGGTAGACGGAAACTGAAAGAGGCCCATCGTATATATATATATATATATATATATATATATATATATATATATATTGGCCTGCTCGCTTAGCCAGCGGGGTGGCGTCATTTGAAGGCTAAAGCAATGCGAAGCGCATTGTGACCAGCGATGTGTAGCAACATCTGATAGCCTACTCGGTGACGGTAATGACGGTATATATATATATATATATATATATATATGTACATGTATTATGTACTATTTATGTATGTGTGTGTGTGTGTTTGTCTGTACTTTATGTGTGTGTTTGTCACCCTCTTTGTGTTTATGTCTTTGTAACTTAGAGGTTCGCCAATAAAAGTCTGATAGAACAAGTACCAAGCTTAACTGGAATATGTACTGGCGTCGATTCATTCGACTAAAATTTCTTCAAGGCGGTGCCCCAGCATGGCCGCAGTCTAATAACTGAAACAAGTAAAAGATAAAAGATATATGTATAACAATTTATGCAGTAAATAAATCGGAAGAATAAAAATATTTGCTGAAATGGCCTTTTATTATATGGTTACAATGTAAGACACAACTTCTTCGAGTTGCTGTTGTATATGCATTATTTGCAGTTTTGTTATCTTTTCTGTGGTTAGTTACGTTAATCTTTTGTTGACTGCTAGGAGAACGGATGGGAAAAAGAGCGAAGTTAGACAATTAGAGGGGCTGAAAGTTGAGTGGCCTCTCGCATAAGTTGCTTCTTCCTCCGGCGCCATGTGATAAGAGATAGAACCGAATGGGAATTCCGTATTTACATATTTTCTAATTAAATTAAGTCAGGCTAAACAAAAAAATTTTCCGTCTCCCATCTGCCATGAACTAAATTTTACTCGAAAAGGTACAAGTTAACAGTTGATTTTCATAAATTTCTCTGTACAAAAGCTGAGAACAATAGAAAGGGACTCGTAGAAAAATATAGATTTGGTTTCGAATCTTGGTTAAGAATCTAGGAAGCTATTCGCTACAGCTGTGATATTATTAATATATATACTTTTCTAGTCTAGGCACAAGGCCTGAAATTTTGGGGGAGGGGGCAAGTCAATTAGATCGACTCCAGTACGCAACTGGTACTTAATTTATCGACCCCAAAAGGATGAAAGGCAAAGTCGACCTCGGCGGAATTTGAACTCAAAGCGTAAAGACAGACAAAATACTGCTAAGCATTTCGCCCGACGTGCTAACGTTTCTGCCAGCTCACCGCCTGTATTATTAATATATATATAGATGCAATAACAGTAACACACAAACGTGCTAAGCGTAGCACGCATAGACGAAATTAACGGGAATATACTTGGACGTAATAACTAGTACATATGGACATAAAGGTACATCAAATAACAATAAGGATTTTGCCCTAAAATTTGGTCGAGAAACTAGATAATGGAACAAGTTGATTTTAGCGAATTCATATTGTAATTGAAATAAATATATTTGATTGTGAAATGACAACATTTGATGAGATTTTTAATATTTGCACAAAATAGTCACACCAAGGAAGAAGTTCAGACAGAACAAATGAGATCTATTCTTTCTGATTATTTTAGTAGTATCTTCATATTGAACTACTTCTTTGCATACAACTGTTCAATACAAATCACATCTAAATTATTCCGATTACTTTATCCCATACTGTTGCATAGATAACTCTTCAATTTTCTGAGGATAATAAAAATTGCTCAGGAGAGTATGAATTGCAGTTCTATAGAAGTACAGGTGCAACACTGACTTTCGAGATACTGAAGGCCCGAGACCGCTTATAATTCGCTCGGATTTGTACTAAACTACAAGCATCTCAATTTCACTTAATTATTTAAGTGAATTTGATATTTAGTTTTGGCTGTTTCGACTAAGGCAACCAGCTCTAATTCACAAAAATTAATAAGCCGGAAAACTTTTGGAACCAAAGATTCAGGAAAATCGAAGTTCTACCTATATTGAATGTCGAAAAGCTAATATCTCTGCTCTAAGGATTCACCACAAAAATCTTCCAAAGAAGTTGTTGGTCGAAGTTTTTCCTTTGATCTCTTCTCCCCAGAAACTGAGCCTTATTCGGCCACATCCCTATTCCTCTGCCACATTTACCAATAGCAGTGTATCAAAGCTAAATATAAGAAATTATTGGTCAATATAAAGATAAAGTAGAATAAACTTAACCAGTGTAGAAAGAAGAAACATAATGACCACTCTTGTTCATAACCAACAAATGAAATGACTATCGATAAGCATGTAAACTAGACGACAGTGAGAAAACTATAGCTTCTCTGCAGGGAAAAGACACAATTAAATGAGATCCTAGTACACTCAACAGCAAAATACCTACTTGTAGCTAATAATGATAATAAATGAGTCATGACTGAGCTAGAGAAGGCTATAAGAGTAAATTCACCTGGTTAACAGTATAAAGAACGGATTTTTTCATAGTGTTAACTGAGATAAAAGACAAGTAACAGCAAAGTTAATATAATGTGCAAACAGGTCAAAAGAAAGAAAGAAATAGATTAATTCTACTCGGTAATTATAGAAAACGATGGAATGCAAAAACGCAGAAAATATTTCAATAGATGTTACTCAAAATAAACCAGAAATGAAACAATGTGTAAATCCGAGGAAGATATTATTCACGGTACTTATCAGATGATTCTTGTTCATCATAATGATGCAAAATGAACGCGTTGCAGTTACAAATTAACGAGAAACTGTGACTCTGCAAGTGTACAATCACGAATAGAGTATATATATATATATATATATATATATCTATATATATATATTATATATATATATATTATATATATATATATAAAATATTATTCGAGACAAAACCACTACTTTGAAACAAACAAGGAAAGACTATCAATACATAAAATTTTAATAAATAGTCAAAAAAACCGCCACTACAATCGTTTTTGTCTTGATCGACAATCTTCAGGACTTCCAATAATTCAGTGTTATTGGAAGTCCCTGAAGATTGTCGATCAAGACAAGAAACGATTGTAGTGGCGGTTTTTTTGACTATTTATTAAAATTATGTATTGATTAAGTCTTCCTTGTTTGTTTTGCAAAGTAGTGGTTTTGTCTCAAATAAATTTATAATATTACTATAAAAATCGAGTTAATCATAATCTGAGTTCCCTGTAATTGGATTTATTCCCTAACTTTATTATTATTATTATATATATATATATATATAATATATCTATATATATATATATATATATATAGATATATAATATATATATATATATACATACATATATACAATATAAAGGGAAGTTTACGAAATAAACAAAAGACGAAGGCAGGTGGAGTACAAGCAAACAAATGTATTAGTATAGCGCTCAGGAATAGAAAAAGTTTTTTACGTTTCGAGCCTACGCTCTTCGACAGGAAGATACACAGAAAAAAACAAGGAAAGAAAAAAATGCGTGTAGTAGCTAACGATCTATCATGGCGTCCTGACTTCGGACAATGTATATATATGTATATATATATATATATATATATATATATATATATATATATATATATATATATAACGAAATTTGTGGTTTTCGTCACTGTCTACAATTTTGCTCCAATTATTTTCAAATTTGGCATATGAATTAAGTTTTATATTCTAATTATGAAAATAAAATTCATTTCCCATATAAATCCATAATTAAAATGTTATTAGCCATTACAATTTGTAAAATTTGGGTATTTTAGCCAATAAGAAGAGAGTATTTTACACATCACCGTGGCGAATAACTTTGTTTCCATAGTAACCAAAACAAAGAAGCACCACGTGTGCCATAGCCGATTGCAAAGAACTCTGTCTCCATAGTAACCAAAGATGTTATGCAAGTGCACAAGGAGTGTAACCACCAAGTGTTTTATAATCTGTTTTCATAACAGATGGGACTCACACTCATCGAATTGAAAGCATCTGGGCATCTTTAAAGCGTGGAAACAAAAACCGGTGTTGGACACACCTTCCATGGTTGGTTCTTATCTTTGTGAATTTCTGTGGAGAAGGAGATATGAAAAATATATTTTTTTATAAGATCCTTGAGTGTATTGCAAACTTTCGTTCTTGAATTTTTTAAACTAATAAATGTCGGTTTAAGCAATGCTTTGACTGTTATTTCTAGCAACATTTGTTGGTTTGCTCGTAGCTTTTAAATATTCAATTTGTTCGCTAATGTTTTTGACATTTTTTCACTGTTTACTATAGCTGGTTTAATGTTTTGATATTTATAGTATTTCGAGTGAAATAAATTCACTGATCTACAAAATTAGAACTATTGCATTTGTAAATCTCTCAGAGAGACTTATACAGTAGTAGCACGATAAAGTGATGGTTTATTGCCAACTTAATGTGGCAGTCCCAGGAAAGGGAAGAATGCTACTGCTATTTAGCCCCAGGAAACACCGTTTCCAGTTGGGTATGTGACACAAGCGTTCTGTGTCCTTAAGTTTTCAAACAGGGAAGATAAACACCTCCACCTGTAGATCAGTGAATTTATTTCACTTGAAATTCTATAAGTTTTTAAAGGAGGATAAGCATCGACAGGTAGCAAGCCAAGCTACTCCAGACTGATGAAGAGCAATGACTCTGGAAATAGTCTCTGGATGCTGGGTTTGTTGGGTGGAGGTGCTTATCTCCCCTGTTTGAAAACTTAAGGACACAGAACGCCTGTGTCACATAGCCAACTGGAAACAGTGTGTCCTGGGGCTAAATAGCAGTGGCATTCTTCCCTTTTCTGGAACTGCCACATTAAGTTGGCAACAAACCACCACTTTATCGTGCTGCTACTGTATAAGTCTCTCTAAGAGATTTAGAAATGTAATACACACACACATATATATACACATATACATACATATATATATAAACTTAAAAATATGTGAACGTGTATGCATATATATATATATATATATATATATATAATATATATATATATATATATAAACGAGGCATGCAACCTAAAGAATATTTCCCTTCATCAGTTGTCCCTATTTCATCTACTCCGCATTCGAAGGCAAGGACAATACGCGACTTCGTTGAAGCAGTCCTTCCCGCAAAGCAATCCCTATTCTTCTCATCTCCTCTTCACTGTTCTCTCTCTCACTCTTCCTCCTTGACTCTCTCGTCACTGACACGTGACGAAAGGGAATCTATCTTTCTGCCCATTTCTTTCCTAAAGACAACACGTGCTTATACATGTCTCCATTTATATGCTCGTCCTCCTAGTGTTCATAATAATTTTTCTATCTTCTTAGCTTAACAGCTCTCACCGTTTGTTTTTACTGTCGTGTTCTCACTGTCCTGTTCTTGTTACCACTTTCACCCTCCGATAAAAAAATCCCAAATTTTATTTAATTTGTTTTGCGGGAATGACTGTTTCAACGAAGTTGCGTATTGCCCTTGGCTTCGAACGTGGAGTTGATGAAACAGGGACAACTGATGAAGGGGAATATTCTTTAGGTTGCATGTCTCGTTTCTCTATTTGTTTATATTTTTCGTTGTTGGAAAAGAAGTTCGTTTTCTATGTTTTGTTTCTTATGATTTCGTTTCTCATTGTGTTCAACATTTTTTTGATGTCCTGTACCCATATATGCATGTATATATACATATATATGTAGGTATGTACATATATGTATATATATGCATATATTTATATTATATATATATATATATATATATATATACATACGTATACATACATACATACATATATATATATATATATATATATATATATTATATATATATATATATATATATATATATATATATATACAAATTTGTATAGTGTATATGTATGTATGTGTGTAGAGAAGCCGATAGAATAAGAACTGGGTTTGAAAAAATCTGGTACTGGGGTCCAGTTTTCCACCAAACCCTTCTAGGAAGTGCCCCAGCATGATCGCAGTCCAATGACTGAAGCATGTGAAAGATAAACGATAAAGAAAGATATGTATGCATCTGAGTGTATGTGCATGTGTATCAGTGTTTGTGTGAGTGAGTGTGTATTCGTGCGTGTTCATTATATTTGTCGTTATACATATTCTGATCTGCGAAAATAGATTATTATTTCGTGTCTCTATGGAATTTTCCATTATTTCTCGTATCAAGAGGTTTGGGAACTGAGATTTTTGTTCGCGAATCTAGAAAACATTATAAATGTCTGAAAATAGTGTGAGCGAAATTCGAAGAATATTTCTGATAGGGTTTGCGGCGAGAACGTTTATTGCTGACTATCACGACTGTAGATAGATCACAATGATTGAACAGATATTGAATGATTTCCGAAATAAGCTTGAAATATTTCTAAATACAAATATTTAAAAAGCGAACAAATAACAACTATCCCAACATTTATAAAGAATCCTCTTTGTTTGATGACAATGAGAACTTTGTAATAGAAGCAGAAATTCTTCAATAAAAGGGAAATTGTAGCAATACATAAAAGAAACAAAAATATTGTAAAACCAAACCACTTACTTGAATGGTAAATATATTACAACATGGCATACGTAACAAAATATTACGTCTTAATTAAATAAATAAGCTGACATTTCACCAAAATATATTTCAGCCCGAAATGAAACATCAAATTCTATTCTTTCTTTGCCTCCAAATATGAAGGCGTTTCGAATCTTGTTGTTTACGAACGTATGTCAAAATATAAATGCAAATACTTTTATAAGTTGGGTGTACTCAATACATGTAGTAGAGTGTATTTATTCGTTTGAGGCTGATGATTGACACTCTGTTGCTACTCCCACATTCCTTCACGCTTCTTCGAGGCGGTGCTTGGTATTTACAAATCCTTTATCTCGTATCTCTTACTTGTTTCAGGCATTAGACAACGGCCATGCTTGAAGAATGTTTTTCGAACGAATCGAACCCAGTGCTCATTGTTTTAAGGCTTAGTACTTATTCTAGCGCTCCTTTTTGCCGAACTGCTTAGTGACGGGGATGTTAACAAACCAACACCGGTTGTTAAGCGGTGGTGGGAGACAAATATAGACTCAAATATATGTATATATATGGAGGCGCGTGGTTTAGTGGTTAGGGTGTCAGCACCATGATCGTAAGATTGTGGTTTCGATTTCTGGACCGGGCGACGCGTTGTGTTCTTGAGCAAAACACTTCATTTCACGTTGCTCCAGTCCACTCAGCTGGCAAAAATGAGTAACGCTGCGATGGACTGGCGTCCCGTCCAGCTGGGGAACACATACGCCATAGAAACCGGGAAACCGGGCCCATGAGCCTGGCTAGGCTTTAAAAGGGCGCATTTATTTATTTTAATATATATATATATATATATATATATAGAGAGAGAGAGAGAGAGAGAGATATGTATACAACTGGATTCTTTCAGTTTCCGTGTAACAAATCCACTCACAAGGCGTTGGTCAGCCCGTGACTATAGTAGAAGACACATGCTTAAGGCGCCACGCCTTAGTAGGACTGAACCATGTAGTAGGGAAGAAAACTTCTTACACAAATTTCAATTGCAAAATTATATGTAATGGTAGTCTGCAAAATATTTAAAATCGATAATTTTTTTCTATTCTTTTTACTATTTTCTACTATCGAAAAAGTGCTGTGTATTCCAAGACCATTATAAAACATCAAGGTCTTAGATATGTAACATTATGATCAACTGATTTTATTCAATCAAAATAAGTAGACGAAAGTTCTCTCTGAGTCTAAAAAATTATATACAGCAAACGAGGGATTTGATTCACTAACAGCAGTATTGCTAAAAATTTTTGAGCAGTATACAACAACTAAGATGTGAGTGGAAATGATCTTTAAAATTCAACTGATGAAAGCAGTGGACATGTTACGGACTTGTTAGATCTCTTCAGCAATGCGTATTCAACTCAGCTGAAAATTCGTTAGGAGACTGTTCTGTAAACAAACATTAAGAGCCTGTCAATTTATTACATGTATATATTGATTTGAAAAACTCATGTCAGCAACAAAAACTCCCTTGTTTATAATCTCAGATCATCAAAGTGTTTTTCAGCTCACTATACTGCGCTATCACATTTGTATTTACTATTCAGGTCGTTACTCAGGAGCATAGTACTGATATTCGTAAACAGCGCTACTACATTCCCTACACACACACACACAGTCACACACACACAATCAGACACACACACATACAATCACACACACATACACAAACACATACACACACATACACACATACATATAATAACTCTTATTCTATAGATTATTGCGTAAGATATTCCTGCTGAAAAGGTGCAAAAAGAACGAAATATGTCCGTTGCTTTCATCTGCTGGTTTTTAAAGACTAAATAGACTCTAATTGTTTTTTTTAATCTTTTATAAGATTGGCATGGACGGTATGAGTAGGAACCTGTGGAAATCATATGAATTTGCAGTATCAAAGCCAAGGTTATTTGAGAAAATATTATAAATTTTATAGATAAAATATTTTTTTCTATGAACGAATTGCGATTTATAACATTGCTGCTATGGGAAATTGTTGCTCTGCTTTACGAGTTTTCGCTTTAAAAGCAGTCACCAGGAACAAATTAACTCGTAGATTAATCGAAAACTCGTAAAGCAGAGCAATAATTTCCCATAGCAGCAATGTTATAAATCGTAATTCGTTCCTAGAAAAAATATTTTATCTATAAAATTTATAATACTCCTAAATTAATGGCAATAAAACAACAGTAGAATGTAAAGAATATTTCACGTAAAGTAAAAAGAATGTCACGATTATTTATACTAAAAATATATTATTATTATTATAATCGTTTCCTGAATCATTTTCACTCGCACTAGACTCGCGCACACCATCACTTGTAGTCGTGATCATCGATTCACAAGCACTTGTAGACGGACTTGTAGATTTCTTTTTAAAAATCAAGTCTCTAGTTTTTTGCTTAGAAGACGCTCTTATTCGCCCTCTATAAATTTCTTGGTAAGACGTAGAAGCATTTGTTATGGTAGTAGAATCTGTTGCACTTCGTTCAAGATTTGGATCTTGTGCTTGAAAAATTTATAATAAAATAAAATTCGTAAACCAGGGGGTCTCGTAAAACGGATCCTCGTAAAGTGAGGCATTATTGTACTTAGGAACAGTGATTGTGATACACTACAACATGCTAAAATGAAAGGGAAAGTTATAGCTGTGCATTATAAAAGCATCAATATTAAATGATAAAATCCGTCAGGAATATAATTCCAAATATAAATATAGTAACCATCTATCCCTCTGATAAACTAGAACTTCCATATAATCATTCGAAATCTGTGCAAATTGCAAGGCTTAGTAAAACAATCAAACTATCTACTACTTTCTAAATCCTCCGGCCAAGAACTGAAATAGATGTTCCTTCTCGAGCCACGCCTGGCTCATAAGGGTAGGTCTCCCAGTTTCCTTGGCGTATAGGCTCTCCACCTGGACGGGACACCGGTTCGTCGCAAGTGAGCTGCAAGACGCAGGAAGAAAGAGTGAGAGAAAGTTGTGGCGAAAGAGTCAGCAGAAGTTCGCCATTACCTTCTGCCGGAACCGCGTGGAGCTTAGGTGTTTCGCTCATAAACACACATATCGCCCGGTTTGAGATTCGAACCCGCGATCCCTCAACCTCGAGTCCGCTGCTCTAACCACTAGGCCATGTGCCCTCCACAGCTGAAATAGATATGATGTATCCACCATGTGCATTTTGTAAAAGTAACCTGATGAAAATAGAGAATTATAGCTCAATAGCAATAGTGAGTTTTTACTTTCACGCAAAATAACATGGAAAAGCAAAGAAAGCAAACTTTTTTGTGTGTAGAAGTTACTAAGTAAAATACAAAGTAGAAGCTAAGCTAATTATATGAAAAGAAAAAGAAGAAAAAGATTAAATACAACCACTAAACTAAAGAAAACATTTTAAAAAGATCAAATCAAAACAGAACTCAAAGTAAAATTATGAAAAGCAGCAAGAAGACCTATGTAGAAACGACGCTGCAAGACTGGGTTGAAAGGGAGTTAGCCAGTATGAAAGCCAAAAAGAGTTTGTACGTTTGAATGCAGTAAAAACGAAACGTTTGATGCTTAACCGCTAAAGATCAATGATTAACTGCAAAATACTAAAATAGACAATAAAGCAAAAGGCTGACGTCAGCGGAAGGCTATACAATCATCGTAAATTTCCGGTTGCCAGTTTTCGCAGCGACACAATACATTCACATTCACAACCGGTTGGGTTGCTGCATACATTCTGAAATATGCAAACATTTCCACACCAACACATGAATAAATGGGATGAGCATTCACCAAATCCGGTATGTAACAGTGACACAATTATAATGTAATGCGATATGTCTTCCCATATTGAGAAAGAGTTGAAAGTGACCCACCTCCAGTTATCATAACGAAAGTGAAAAAGAAAATTGTTTGCTCCCTGACAGGCGTTCCAATCTCTTCCGATGAAAACATCATTGAGATACTTCTCGAAGTAAAATAAGCAAGTTGTGAAATATAGGAGAGAAAAATTCTGTAAAGAATAGATTATAAATGGATATGAACAAAAGCATAAAACTACACCAGAGCTCATGGCTTGTTTTAAGGAGACTGGATGTTAATTGAATAATGAAGATAACAATAATTGTTTCTAACATAGGCATAAGGCCATAGATTTAGGAAAAGGGGCTGATTAATTAAATCTACCTCATTACTCCATTAGTTATGTTATTTTATCAACCCAGAAGGATCAAATGCAAAGTCAATCTCGACAGGATTTCGACTCAACATAAAGAGCCGTAACTGAATACCACGAGGCATATTGTCCGGCTCCCTTGTTATTCAACAAATTCAATGATCAGGGTCAAATTTGGTGCAGCTAATAACAAAGTAGCAGGACCTAGCCATTGAGTTACAGAAGTTATGGAAAGTGTGGATAAAATGTATCCCTTTAGGAACCATTCCTAAAGATTTGAACAGATGTATAGAAGAAAGAGGCATAAAACTTTGTTTAGTGCAGCTACAGAAAACAATATTCTTAAGGACAACTAGGATACTTAAGAAGGTTATTGGCATCTAAGGTTACTTGTAATCCGATGTTTGAGATTTTTTTCCAACAGTCTAAACTGTTGTGCGTAAATGAAATAATAATAATGATGATTTCTTTTATTTGCCACCAGGGCGAGTGATGACGGGATGAAACAAAGAATGACATAAAATACGGAGTTTACAAATAATGAAATGATAGAAAAAAAATGTGATATTGCAAGACTGTGTTGGAAGAAAGAAAAGAAAACTAATAAGTTGCGAAAACCAAAAAAATCAAAAACAACCTTGCTTGATAACCTTAAAACAGTGCTCCGCAACCAGTGTGCCGCAGCACACTGGTGTGTCACGAGGCAATGCAAGGCGTGCCGCAGTGTAACCTGAATGCAATTTTTCCCCTATACTTTTAGTTATAGTTTTATTTCAGGTGTGCTGCTAAATTTTGAAAAGAATGTAAGTGTACCGCAAGTGAAAAGAATTTGCAGAGTACTGTCCTAAAAATGTAAGGGGTAAATTAAATATCTTGATACACTGAAATCTACTGATGTAATAACGCCAAATGAATGCAAGAAGAGAGTGAAAAGAGAACTTGAAAAGGAATGGAAGGACAAATTCATGCATGGACCGTACACTAAAGATAAAGTGGGCATTGATTGGGATAAGAGTTAATCGTGGCTTTTAAATGATGATGTGAAATGATGCATTGAAGATCTTGAAAGCAGCGAACTAACTACATTAATATCATGTAGACAAAACGAAAGAATCACCATTATGTAGAATGTGCGGAACAAAAGGAGAAACGGTCAGCCATCTTATAAAGCGAATATGCTAAGTTGCCATAGTGAGAGTCCAAACGACGACATGATAATGTTGCAAGATATATCCACTAGATGATAGCTGAGAAATGTGGGTCTGTCAGAACAGCTTAATGGTGTGAACAGAAACTGGAAGGGGTGTTAGAGAATGACAGATTAACAAATTTAAGCTTTTGTGGGACTTACTCATACAGTATGATAGAATGATTGCGGCTGGAAGGCCAGACATTGTAGTTGTAAACGAGAAAGAAAAAGAGGCCCAAATTATTGATATACCTCTTCCAGAAGATAGTTGAATAAAAGATAATGAGCGTGAAAAGATTGAGAAGTATGAGACACTGAAGGAGGCGGTTGGAAAAGTGCCCTCTCTAGAGCTATGGCTGCAAAGTCAAACGTTACCAATTCGTCCCTCGAAACACTTCCCATATCTTTTCTAGAACGGAGACCACGTGCCTCTCCCAGGCAATCAGAGAATGTATGACAATTATGTTGTTACATTGCATTGCTACCATCCCGACCCAGCGCACGACTTTCCTAACTTTGAAACTCAGAACACTTATCTTTGTCTTGAAAACGAAACTTTTGAGTTTTGCATCGAAAGAAGCTGCTTAGAGAAGTCATTACAATATCGATTCGGTTCAATTTTGATCGGGAAGGTTGGCCATCGTTGATTTTGAAATGGCCACTGTAATATAGCTCTTCGATGTTCCTGCAGCAGCTAGCTCTAGATCTCTACATATGTACAAAAAACACAAGGAATAGCAAAGTAACCATAAATATGCTCAGACTACTGCACTTCTGTCTATGCACTCAACATGAAACGACCATTACATGGCGAAGTTTTAGTTCAGTCGCATGACAAATTGAAAAAATATAACAATGCAAGAAAATAAAATCTGTGGGTTGCTCCAATGTGCTATGATTGGTTATCTATGTTTGTCGATTCGAACAAAGCCAACTGGGGAGACTCAGCAACAAAATTAAAGCTATGTATTCTAAAATAAAACAGAATATAGACAAAAACCACGTGATTTTTTAATGATAAGGGAAAGATGTAAGTCGAACATAAACGAAATCTTCTAAAGATTTGCAGAAAGAAACTAGAGGAGTTTTATCAATGACTAACAGAAGCGGTGACTAACATCGTAGCACGAAGCGGGCATAATAAACGTGCAATTTCAGCACTCAAACACCAACCCATTATCCAGCTACACCAATAAAGATGAGTAAATTGGTAACTTTGAAGCATTGAAATGGTTAGCGGGACAATTTCTTTGATCTTCTATCGACAGTTTCTAAGTGTATAAATGTCTGAAGAAGAATTAGGGTTTCTTTTTTTCACCTTCTTTCTCACTCACTCACTCACTCACCCATTCTCTCTCTCTAACTTTCTCTTTGTATATATGTGTGTGTACACATACATATGCATACATACATAGATACATACATACATACATACATACATACATACATACATACATACATACATACATACATACATACATACACTCACACACATATATATATATATGTATGTATATATATATATATATACATACATACATGCATACATACATACATATATATATATACATACATATACAAATATGTATGTATATGTGTAGGTATGTATAGATAGTGATAGATCTTTCTCACATTTGTTTTCTTTCAACAAACAAAATTAATATGTATTATTTTTCTTGAGTGTATGTGTGTGTTGTCCTACTCTTGCTTCCAGTATGATATATTATTTATGGGATGCCATATGTATACTTATATGCATGCAGGTATGTATGTATGTATGTATGTATGTGTTTTTTCACTGTTTAGTTATAGAGAGAAGGAAAGCGCTCGTGCGCCTGTATTTGTTGAAGCCTTTCGAGACATGTGGCGAGATTTCAACAAACCAGAGATCTGGCACCAAAGCTTGCACCAGATTTAACTCCGATAAAGATATTCAAACACGAAGTAGTGTGTTAAGCTGGGCGACGAGTTAAATTCACTATCCTATATGTATGTATGTATGTATGTATGTATGTATGTATGTATGTATGTATGTATGTATGTATGTATGTATGTATGTATGTATGTATGTATGTACGTATGTGCGTATGTATGAATGTCATTATTCAGTTTTATTTCAAGATTTCTTGCCAATAGAGAAAGAGCCGATTTATAAACCTAGATCCAAGCCTTCTTCATAGGAATTTCAACATCAACAGCAGGGTATTTTTGTTTTGTATGTATGTATATATACAGATTTGTATGTCTTGTTTTATGTATGTATTCTCATGCATGTCGTTGCATATCTAGACATGCTCATATATATTTAAATTATAAACTTCTGGAAAGTTTTACAGATATTTTACTGTTCCAGAGATGGATTAGATATATAGTCTTCGAATTAGCTTTCCCCATTCTGGTTCTGAGAAGCCTAATTTCTCAAGATGGGCATTAAGGCAGTCTGTTACATATCCCAGGGCCCCAATAATTACAGGTATAAACCTGAACTTGTAATCTGGATAGAATAACTGCAGATTTCTCAATAGTTCAGCATAGGTATTCTCTTTTTCACTGATCTTCAGCTTTATGTTAACATCCGCTGGGCCGCTAATTTCCACAGCTGAACACAGATTCTCTTCTCTATCCCAAATCATTATATCAGGCCTGTTATGCTTACGTTTTACTGAGGTTTTCACTGGGACATCCCACCAGCACCCATCCTGTGGATTCTTCTTTCTTTGTTCTCGGAGTTATCCTTCCGACGGATTTCATTATAGAGTGTCCTAGCTACAGCATCATGTCTCATCGGTAGATAATACCTGATGACATTTTCGTACAACAGCTTATTATGTGGGGATATCTTCGGTATCTCCACAAAGTCTGCATCGGTTGTCACATTATACTGCTTTTCCTGCATCTCTATCCCTTTTGTGCATCAGGTATTTGGTTAATATTCCTTGTTCCTCGATTACAAAGTGGGTGCTCGTAATCTGGCTATTGGTCCATGATAGACTGCTTTGATGATCAATATTACTATCGCCTCGGAGCTTTCTACTAACCTATACGTGCAAAGTCTTCTGCTCATATAGGCTCATCCTTTCATCTGACGACACATTGTGGTAGAGTCGTGCGACTTCTTTGGGCATGTATTTAAAGGTTATCAGACAAGTCTTATGTATGTATGTATGTATGTATGTATGTATGTATGTATGTATGTATGTATGCATGCATGCATGCATATATGCATGTATACACGTATGTATGTTCTCTTTTTTTAATTTTGAAGTAAATGGTCGACTAACATTCCTGTGCCAACTATCAAGCTGGTTGTACATGAGAGCTTTAGATATCATTTCGTTAATCATTCTGACGATATGGCCAGCCCAGCTAATCTTACACTTGCTAAACAGGTCAGCATTAGAAACTCTTGTCTTTTAGAGAATAACTGCAGATTGTCCTGAGAGAGCCTTTATAGAAGATGTCTAGTTGGTTAGTGTGCCGTCTATAGGGTGTTCATGACTCTGAACGAAGCAAGAGAGTAGTAAGAATGGCAGCTTTATGAACCTGTACTTTGGTGTCATGTTTAATGCCCTTTTCACGATGACAGGGTTTGCCAAATGCGTTGTTTGCTTTTCCAAGACGGTTGACGATTTCATCATCAAGAGAAGCGCTCGAGTTCATTTTACTACCAAGATATGTAAATGACTTCTCATACTTCAGGTTTTTTTCCATCAACCTGTATAGGAGTGTCAGCGAAATTGTGGACCGGTGGCTTCTGCTTGACACCTCAAATTTGCTTAGGAGTAGGGCAAGGTTGGTGGATCACTTACGTCTTCTTTATGCTGATGATCAAGCCAAAGGCTTTACAAGCAGCAGAAAACCGGGCTAGAATTTTCTGAGCTTCTTCTAAGGAGGTCGCTACTAGTGCACCAGCATCTGCAAAAAACAGATCACGAATAATATTGGAACGTAGCAGTGCTTTGGCTTTGAAACGCTGATGACTTGTATAGTCCATCACTTGTTCGAAACTGGAATTTAACACCACTTTGTATGTCAAAGGGTGGAGGAATTCATGAGTAGTCAAAGACCATCCGACAATATGTGCAGATGTATATACTGTTTATATATATTTAAGAGAATTACAGTGAATACGAAGATTAGTACATCAGCGTATTTTCTATTTCTATAGTCAATTATACCGCGAAATTGGTTTAAATTTGTTCGCTGTACGTTTCTGCTGCTTAGGAAGCTAGCAATTACACAAGCATCCAGCTATTTTTGACTGGTTAGCAGTCCATGCAGCATCGAAAAATCACGTTCATAATGTACCTAAAGCTAAGGTTGGAAAAGAAAATGTTCTTTGACCTACTTAAAGGTCTAGTACTCTTGTTTCGAACTTAAACCTAAGGCTGGGATGAGGTCAACTATATAGTAGATTTTGTAGCCATATCAAATTTCCAAATCTCCTGCAAACATTCTTTTCTCTCAAAATCTATAATATTCTAGCAAAATAATTGTTAGCCAAGTCCATATACACTTAGTTCGCTTCTGGTCATATCTGTCGTTAGATATTAAAGAAAGTTATATATACATATATAACATTATCAGAAAGTTATATATACATATATAACATTATCATTATTATTGTTGTTATTATTATTATATTATTATTATTATTATTATTATTATTATTATTATTATTGAGTGAGCGAGCAGAGCATGCCATCAAAGTGACACTGGGGTAAAATATACGAAGCCCAGTATACCCATCATGACTACCCGTCTGATAAGGGTACACCAGGCACATGCATCACAACCATATGTGCGCGACATGGTGATCTCATATCAAGATAAACAGCACATGACCTTGCAGGTGGAGCCCAGTTAGAATTTTCTTCAGATCGAGTAACCCATCCCGCTCAAAAGGTCCTTGAATAAGGGTTATTTAAGGACGTTGAACGAAACACCCATGTTTCCAGAGGTGAATTATTCAAACCCCAAAGAATCCTTCTCAACACATGGCTATGATGCTCCCCCAGAATCCTTCTCAACACATGGCTATGATGCTCCCCCCACATGGCTATGATGCTCCCCCCACATGGCTATGATGCTCCCCCCACATGGCTATGATGCTCCCCCACATGGCTATGATGCTCCCCCCACATGGCTATGATGCTCCCCCATTACTATGATGCTCCCTATTATTATTATTATTATTATTATTATTATTATTATTATATTATATTATTATTATTGAGTGAGAGAGCAGTGCATGCCATCAAAGTGACACTGGGGTAAAATATACGAAGCCCAGTACACCCATCCTGACTACCCGTCTGATAAGGGTACACTAGGCACATACATCACAAACACATGTGCGCGACATGGTGATCTCATATCAAGATAAACAGCACATGACCTTGCAGGTGGGGCCCAGTTAGAATTTTCTTCAGGTCGAGTAACCCATCCCGCTCAACAGGTCCCTGAATAATGGTTGTTTAAGGATGTTGAACGAAATACCTATATTTCCAGAGGTGAATTATTCAAACCCCAAAGAATCCCTCTCAACACATGGCTATGATGCTCCCCCACTACTTCTGCTTGTGATCAGAGATGCACTTATCGTCAGCCACAAAGGGACATGGTCAACTGGTTCAGGTCAAACAACTGACAAGCAAATCTGTGGTATTGAGCAGAATATTTGCTGTAGCCCTTCTTGTATACATTATTATTATTATTATTATTATTATTATTATTATTATTATTATTATTATTATTATTGTTGTTGTTGTTGTTGTTGTTGTTGTTGTTGTTGTTGTTATTATTATTATTATTATTATTATTATTATTATTATTATTATTATTATTATTATTGTTATTTAATAACAGTTTTATACAGCTCTATGCAACTTAAAGTTTAGTAGGCTCGTAAAATGAAACTAGCTCTTCTGGCATAGGTAACCGAATGGAATAAGTTCAAGATGACTATGGAAGATTGGACTGCTATTGGTCAAGACAAGACATATGGTACTGTTAGTATTCATCCTGTAGCGACATCCGATACATACACAAAATTCCTTTACTAAGACTGCATAGTTTGGTAGGATGTTGGTGGTGTCTCACTGTTGAGGGGGCGAAGAGAGAATTTATTAGCGACGCCAGTTGCCGAAGTGTGTGTGTGTGTGTGTGGAGGGGGTATACGAGCTGTATGAGAGCATGAGTGTGCGTGTGAATTTACTGCGTGCGTGTGATTGCTGTGTGTGTGTGTACGTGTGTGCATGTATGTGTTATGCTTCAGCTCGTTGTTGGGTATGTAGCTGTGTGCTTGGTTGTGTGTATCTGGTGTGTGTGTACGTTTGCTGACTTTATAAACAAGAACCAAACACTCTTGTTAGATTCATTAAATCGGGTAGTTTAGACTGAGGAGACACAATAAGGTCGAAACGTCGGGTCCCAAAGTTATCTTACCCTAATGAATCGTGTGTATTATATAGACACACACTCGTCTCAAACGGCGATTAGCAAATTCCTGATCGAATCTGCCGAAACGTATTAAGAATGAGAATGTATGTCATCGTAATAAGTTGTGAAGTCTAACTAAACACATGTAAGGGTTTTTTTCGGTAAACGTTTCACTATTTTTTTTTATTTATATGTGTGTGTGCATGTGTGTCTAAATGCTCATACATACACACACTCACACACACACATATATACATAGACATTCTCTCTCTCTCTCTCTCTCTCTCTCTCTCTCTCTCTATATATATATATATATATATATATATTATATATATTTATATAATACATATATACATACATATATATATATATATATATATATGTATGTATATATATATATAATATATATATATGTATTTAATATATATATATATATATAATTATATATACGTATATATATATGTATGTATATATATATGTATGTATATATATATATATATACATATATATATATATATATATATATATATATATATATATATATATATATATATATACATATATGCATAACAGTTTGTGTGAAATATGTGTAAGTATAGCTATATATAGATGTCTATTTATTCTGCTTCTCTCTGTGTTTTTTTTACTCTCTGTTTTCCATTCATCAAGCGAAGTCAATCGAAGATGCTGGCTGCAATCTACGTTGTACCCTACTTCTCCAAGTGTCTGGCCCCACTTCAAAGTCTCATATTGATTCACTTGGCATTGGTTTCTCAACGAGCTGTTGTTGTTGTTGTTGTTGGCAGTAGTGTTGGTAATGGCGTTGTTGTTGTTATTGTTGTTATTGTTGTTGTTGTTGATGTTGTTGTTGGCGATGGTGGTTCGTATGGCGGTCGTAGATGTCAGGGAAGGTCCTAAAGGTAATTATAAATATTGATAGCGTTGTGTTTTTGTTTTTTTATTTTTGTTCTTGTTTTTGTTTCTCAGTCTTCTCTCATTATCATCATC
>NC_043005.1:40486020-40488520 GCF_006345805.1 Octopus sinensis
TTGTTGATGTTATATATTCCGGATTATTTGAAATTGTTCCAAGTGATGTTTGGATTTATTTATCATACACGAAGAATTAACTTCGATGTTAATTCTATTTGAATTTATTAGTATCTGATTGTTTGATATAGTTAACCAAATTCATCTAAATCCGAGTGTTTTAGTGATATCTACCCGAATTTTATTTAATCCCTTGCACTTCTTGATATATATATATATATATATTATATATATATATATATGTGTGTGTGTGTGTTGTGTGTGTGTGTGTGTGTGTGTATATATATTTACAAAAACAAAAAAAGCAGAGGGCGAAGACAGGTGTAGGTACAACAAACAAGTGTATTAGTTTAACTCTCGGGAAGAATGGAAAAGTATTTTACGTTTCGACCCTACGCTCTTCGACTGAAAGAAATAAGAGTAGAAAATGGAGAGAGAATGAGAAAAAACGGGGAGCGAAAACTGTGTAGAGTTCAGCAGTCCAACATAGCGGGATGAAAAGAAGTTGAATGAAAGATATATAATAAGGGTGATCCCAACGAACTAAGGTGCGCAAGCGTGTATCTGTATGTGAGAATAGTATGTGTGAGTGTGTATGTGTCAACAGAGGCGAGTGAGTCTGACGTGTGTGTATATAACGTGTGTGTGTATATATTGTCTGTGTTCAGGTATTATGTGCTTGTGTGTATGTGTGAGTATATATTGTCTGTGTTCATGTATTGTGTTCTTGTGTGGGTGTGGGAGTGTACATGTGGATGTGTAGTCTATGTACTGAGTTAAATAGTGTGTGTAGCTGCTCGTGTAGTGGTATGTGTGGTGACGGTATTGAAGACTGTGTGTGGCTATGTGGATAATAGTGAGTAGTGTGGGTGCTGAGAAGTGATCGGTGCTAGTGTGTGTGGAGTTGAAAGATGTTGTGGGAAAGTGTTGTGTGTGTGTGTGTGTGTAATGGTGTGTGAAGTGAGTAATGAGCCGAAAAGTGTGTATGGGTGTTTGTATAGTGGTGCGTGTGTGGTGAGAGTACTGAAGTAGGCAGTATGCAGATGTGTAGGTGGAGGGGGAGCAGTTGAATTTGGGAGGTGTGTGGGAATCCTTGTGGGGTTGGTATCAGATGAAGAGAGGAAGTGAATTGTGCCCATATGCCGCAAAGGAATGAAGAGAGAAGATTAATTCCTGTTCACGGTAGCGGTGGGAGGGAGACGGGAGGAGGAAATGAGGTAATGAATAGCGGAGGAGTGCCATTTATAATAGATAAGGAATATCTCATACTCTTGTAAAGATTAGACACTGTGAATCGTGAGCCTCGCATCAATATCCTTGCATTCGCCGTAAACTATAACAAATGGGCATCAGCAGTTCTAACAAGAGGGCTGAATGACTACTTCTATCCGTGAAAGCATTTAATAGTATTTCATAAGATGGAAAGATTTTTTACTACTTTTGTCTGAAAAGAACTATTCATCGTTCAGGTCTTGGACAGCTAAGCAACTTTTCTAATTTCATTCCGTGGGACAGTTGCATACCATGACCGAAGATGGTCTGAGCAGACCACGTATTATGTTACCACTTTCTGTATGCGAAAAAGCACACTCATACCGAGAGATACGCCTTTGTCTCAGCAATTACTTTGAAAATAAATGCTGTTGCGGTACTAAAATGTAACGTATTTCCAATCGAAAGATTCTTAGATGAGGCCAAAAATATAGGTAGTTAGAGCATGTTCTACTATTTCCACAGAGAGGACTATTAAGAGGAGATAACATTGCATTTGTTACCTATTATGCCTCTATGCAATCTCCAATAGAATGTGCACTCCTATTCTATGAAAATTCTAAGTTAAGCATGATGGTTAAGCATACTATGGATGTCTAGAGACAAGCTATCGAATTTCTAAATCCAGATAAAATACCAGTAACTGCATCTTACCATCATTAGTTTGTCTTGGCAGAGTACGGTAGAAATAGCCCGACACGCATGCTGAGAAAGTGTACCAGGTTATTGGTCTGCACATAGAAATGAAATTTTGAAATACATTGGAAAGATGTCTTAAATGGTTTTGACTGGACAGCAGTCCTGGATGCAGAGCTGGATTCCTCTGGCAAAGATCATTCGTATCTTATGACTACATTTAACTCGAGCCTAATATGTTGTTATCTTGAGCTTGTGTAAATTTTCAGAAGAAAGCTTTTGTATTTAGAGAAGCTCCGAAAATGTTGATCTTGCTATAGACCGGAAAAACAACTTATAGAAAAGAAGCCTTAATTTTATGTACCGAAACTTGATCATGAAATATAAAAATCTTACTTTTAATCATCTTTCTGACTATTCACAGAAAGAGAAATGAATTTCTCATCGACGGAATACGTTTTTGTTCTTTTGCCTTATATCACACGAACTATTCACATCTGGAACATGTGAGGCTTTGTCTGAAACTACCGAAAAAGTGATTGAAAAAGTTTTCAATGAAGGCTTTTTCAAGGCCACCATCAGCCGAAGAGGC
>NC_043005.1:40491020-40528520 GCF_006345805.1 Octopus sinensis
AGAGAGAGAGAGAGACGAAAAATAGATAGATAGATATCGCTATAGATGGCAAAATAGATATATATATATACACACACACACGAACACACACACACACACACACATTAACACATACATACATACATACATACATACATACATACATACATACATACATAAATACATACATACATACATACACACATATATATATATATAATATATATATATATATATAATATATATATATATATATATACACACACACCACACACACACGTACAGTGGTGGTCAGGGTTCTGCCAATCCGCTAACAGCTAATTAGCGAAGCTAACATTTCGTTTAGCGGATTAGCGTTTTCGATAACTTTGGAAACCGTCAGCTTGGAAACCGTTGGAGCACAACCCGATTTAACATGAAATCAACCTAAATTTAGGTTTATTATCTTTAAGTCAACTAACACAATTCATACGTTAATTCCTGTTTGTCGTGGCCGTGTCTCGAAGAAGTCCGTCAGGCTATTGGCGTGTTCACTTACGACGTTGTAACATTACAGACAGTATTACAGTTTCAGCGACACCAGTGTACGTTGCCGGCTTCTCAGTTATCACTTATCGTTATGAAAGGTGAAGACGCTTTTGCTCGGTCTGAGGATAAAGAGTCTTTTTGAGGAGTCTGCAACGGCTGTGGGTGAGGCAGAGGTCGCTCAGGTTGAGAGCCAGGAGTCTCAAAAGCCGTGGCCCCACATGGAGGACTACTTTGTCCTTACCTCAAGGGATAAGAGGAACGCCAAAATCCTGTACTTCCGGTGCGTCATGTGCCATCCCGAGGAGACCACCATCAAGGGACAAGCTGGGAACCTCTACAACTTGAAGTCGAATGTCAAGAGAAAACACTCAGCGCATACCATCCAGTTTGAGGAGAGGATCAAAGCCGTATTTTCCCGTGGGAAACACAGACAATCTTCTGGTAGCAGTGCTAGTAGCCAGCCGTCGCAATCATGTGCAAAGAAAGCACGCCAGCCCAGCATTGTCGAAGCGTTTACCCAAACTGCTGGCATTGACGTCAGTCAGTCTATGGCGGACAGAGGGATTGTAGACCTGCTTGTCGACAACAAGCTGCCGCTGCATGTAGTGGGGTCCTCCATCTTGGTCGATCTGATCAAGACGCTGAACCCCAGCAAGACATCGATGTCCCACTGCACTCTGGGCAGGATGATCTTGGCCAGCCAATTACAGCTGAAGGAGTATATTACAAGGTATTTATAAATTAAAATTATACAAGATTATCAAATTATCATTTTGGCGTATTTCATATTTTTTTACTTCAATATAATTATTTAATTATTTATTAAATAATTATTTTCTTAATTAATGCAATAAAATGTATAATAGCTAATTGAAATAAATGTTATAATATATGATTTACGCACAGCAAAGCATCAGTCACTAATGAAATAACAAATAAAGGAACCTTAGGTTCTGAACTTATCAAATTTCGACCATCATTCCATCCCTCATCTCAGTAATTCATTCCCCTCAACAAGTCACCTATCAAGGTAGTGTCACTATTTTCAAAAGTTTGATCACAAGGCTTTAAATTATAAGCAACATTTCCATGAATTTAGAACAGCCTAGTAACAAATGTTAAACTACAATATGTGTGATTTCGATAAGCAAAATATGGTTATAAGATACTGCGATCAAATGTCCTGCCTTCTTCCTACCCGCGAAAAATTGAACAAACCACGTGTTCACAGAAACCATTGCAGCTTGCGTGGAGATGCAGATGAGAGGCTAGTCTTTTTTTTTTTAGTTTTAGTACGCATTGACCATACTCTGCGTCAGTTTATATATAGTGACGGTGAATTATTTCCTTGTTGGTTTTATATTGCTGCTAGCCACTTTGATTCTTTTATAATTTTCACATTGCTATTTTGTGAAATCAATCACTGATTCCAGTGGTATTCTCCATAATATTGACAAGGTGATTTTGCCTCTACCAGCTGTGATGGAATGAGCATTACTGATGAGTATTAATTTCCTATACGAAATTAGCATGCTAATCTAACGCATCTCGCTCAGAGTGGGGAGGGTTTTCTCCCCTGTCAATACAAAGAGATCATGTGATTTTGTGACTAAGGAGTCTACGACTACTATTTTTAGCAGTGCTGGTGCTCACTGCACCCTTGTCAATCTTAGTGACGGGGAATTATTTCCTTGTTGGTTTGAAATTGCTGCTTGCCACTTTGATTATATATATATATAATTTTAAGTTTTTAACTTTACAAATTATGTCTCTTTACAATTTAACATTTTAAAATTACAGATTGCTCAAGGATGTCCCCTGGGTGGCGACAACCGCGGACTGTTGGTCGGCCCACAACAGATCCTTCCTGGGGATGACGGCACACTGGCTGGACCTCAAGACCCGCACGAGACAACACGCAGATCTAGCCTACTCTCGGCTCAGACGACATCACACGTTTGATGTTCTCACCCAGGGATGGTGGACATTCATAAAAAGTTCCATCTGCAAGACAAGGTAACCACGATGGATGGCGGCAAAAACTTCGTTAAGGCATTTATGCAGTTTGGTGCAAAAGTTGATCTCTTACCAGACATTCCTGAAGCTGTTGCCGATCCACGCCGAATTGCACTTGTTCTTGCTGGAGCAGTATAATAACAGCCATTTCTATCTACTGAAAGCAGAACGGATTTAACTGTCCACTGTTCTTGTGCTGAACAAAAGGACATATCAGATGTTATGATTTAAAGACTTCTACATAGTAACAGAGGGAGACGTCCACTCATCTACATTGGTGCTATTGGAGACAAACAACATGAAACTGAGAACTTACCAAAGCTAATGGTGGTCAGAAATTCCTGGCGCGATGCAGTGGAACGTATCTTAGTTACGGTTGCTACAAGAAGATATATATGTATATACATATATGGCTATGTACCTATTTCTATCTATCTATCTATCTATCTATCTATCTATCTATCTATCTATCTATCTATCTATCTATCTATCTATCTATCTATCTATCTATCTATCTATCTATCTATCTATCTATCTATCTATCTATCTATCTGTCTGTGAACATGTCTCAGTTTCGAGCGACGAAAATTTTGACACAGTTTCACAAATGGGAGTCGTCCTGAAAGCGGTATGTCGCAGCGAACTGGCGAACGAGCATAGTAGATACATTGAGTATGTGTGGTTGATGATGCTTTTATTTCGTAATTGAAACGTATAAATGTTTAAATGAATTTGACGGTTTTTGTGTGTTTCTGAATGTCTAATGTCTTTCACGCTGCAATCGCTATATAAATATACATACATACATATATACATACATACATATATACACGCACATACATACATACATACATACATACATACATACATACATACATACATACATACATCCATACATACATCCATCGGTACATACATACACACATACATACATACATGCATACATGCATACATACATAAATACATACATACATACATACATACATACATACATACATACATACATACATACATATATATATATATAAATATATGGAGTGGCTGTGTGGTAAGTAGCTTGCTTACCATCCACATGGTTCCGGGTTCAGTCCCACTGCATGGCATCTTAGGCAAGTGTCTTCTATTATAGCCTCGAGACGGCCAAAGCCTTGTGAGTGGATTTGGTAGACGGAAACTGAAAGAAGCCCGTCGTATATATGTATATATATATGTGTGTATGTTTGTGTGTCTGTGTTTGTCCCCCTAGCATTGCTTGACAACCGATGCTGGTGTGTTTACGTCGCCGTCACTTAGCGGTTCGGCAAAAGAGACCGATAGAATAAGGACTGGGCTCACAAAGAATAAGTCCCGGGGTCGGCTTGCTCGACTAAAGGCGGTGCTCCAGCATGGCTGCAGTCAACTGACTGAAACAAGTAAAAGAGTAAAAGAGTATGTGTGTATTTATTTATCTATTTATATATATGTTCTCTTGTTTTCAAACATTAAAATTCTTCCACCGAGGAAGGAGCTGGTTTCTAACAAAGATACAGAGCTCCATCGTTGGAATGTAGATAACAAAAACAATGTCCCATTTTTAATTTGAGAAAAAGTATTCCATAATTTTCCTGTACCACTTACAGATTCTATTTATAATGTGCTAGTTGGTTGGTCGATTCCTTTTATGTTTTTTGAAAACCACATTTTATCCAGAAAGTCAGGCATTTACTCACAACAGCAAGTGCATTAATTATTGCTGGTATAAATGTGAATTTATAATCTGGATATGGAAGCTGGAGGCTTTGAAACAGTTGTCCATAGTTACCCTCTTTCTCTTTGATTTTCAAAGAGGTATTCACATTAGCACGCACCACTATGACGGTGCATACTCTTCCTTGTTGTCCCAGATAACAATATCTGGCCAGTTATGTTTACACTTGACAAATGTTTTGAAGAGAATGTTCCATCAATATTCTTTGTGCTGATGTTTGTGTGCGTATTCAGTAAGAAAGGGATTCTCACTATATATTTCAGGACAGTCTTTTTTTTTCTTTCGGAATGGCATTGTATTGTTTTTGTGACAACGTCGTGTCACATAGGGAGGTAGTGCCTTGATGACATCTTTGGGCAGCTGCTAATCACATGTGTCTTGTCTTCCACAGAAATATGACATAATCTGCATTTTCATTTGCAACTTGGAGCTCCAATGGCTTCACCGTCTCTTGTTTGTTGGGCATTTCGTAGTATTGCCAATGCATAACCTTCGAAGTGTGAAGTGATATAGTGGTCACGGATCCAAGAGAGGCTGCGCTTCATGTCCATAATACTGTCGTCTTCAAGTCTTCAGGAAACATACCCATGCATAGTCTTTTTTTTTTTTTTTTTGGATGCTGAGTGTTTGGAGGCGCAATGGTCCAGTGGTTCGGGCAGCGGACTCACGGTCGGAGGATCATGATTTCGATTCCCAGACCGGGCGTTGTGCGTGTTTACTGAGCGAAAACACCTAAAGCTCCACGATGCTCCGGCAGGAGGTGGTGGCGACCCCTGTTGTACTCTTTCGTCCCAACTTCCTCTCACTCTTTCTTCCTGTTTCTTGAGTAACGCTGCGATGGACTGGCATCCCGTCCAGCTGGGGAGAACACATACGCCACAGAAACCAGGAAACCGGACCCATGAGCCTAGCTAGGCTTGATGAGGGCGAAAAAAAATAATGCTGAGTGCTTCACATCCATGTCTTATTTGAAGTATGTTGGTCCAGTTGTTTTGAGGTCATCAAGAAGAGAGTGTTTCCTGAGGAGCTCCATGCCAACACGTAGGATATTGTCTCTTCATTTTCCAGCACTAAATTTATGTAGTTTTGCTTTTGTTTAACAAATACTGTCTGAGGGAGATTATTTGACATTTGAAGGCTGTCTGCACTAATCTCAAGCCTCTAACTCCTTCGTTGCTCCTTAGGTAGATGTTGTCGATATCATTATTTCTGCCGAGTTTTCAGTTGGAATCAGGATCTTGCGGGTTTTAACCTCTATGGTGTAGATTTCCTCTACAGACCAGTCAAATATTCCAAATGTGGGAATGAACACTGGTACTTCCAGTGCATTGTGGATGTTGTCTTGTAATAAATGAGTTCCGACTGCCATATTTTTCTTAGTCTGGCATAATATTCTCGGGTCACTCTATCTTTAGTCACAGTACCTTCGTACGATATATTTTCATCAATGCATAGGTTCTTGTAGCATTCTTTGTGTGAGATGGGAAAGACAATGAGACCATTAATGCACAGGTAGGTCTGAGAAACTGATTTTTCCCGTTCGGTAGTCAAATATGAGAATTTCTTTTGGCCAAATTCCATTCCTATGTCAGTTGAAAACGCTGTTATTAATTCCAGCTGTGCTTATTTTTCTTTTTGCATTATTAATGTTTTTAGTAAATCTTGAGGCCTTCCACAAAGAAATTATGGGTCACATTAATATCTAAAGTGGTTGCACACCCAAGCATGTAGCCATTTGATTTTTCTTTGCAGCAATGATAATGAATCTAATGCCAAAATGAAAAGAAGTACAGACTACCTCCTTGGAATATTCCCTTTGAAATATTTATAACATATGCACGTATGTACATATGTATGTATGTATGTATGTATGTATGTATGTATGTATGTATGTATGTATGTATGTATGTATGTATGTATGTATGCATGTATGTATGTATGTATGTATGTATGTATGTATGTATGTATGTATGCGCGCGAGTGCGTGCGTAGACGTGCGTGTATGTATGTGTGGATGGATGGATGTGTATGTATGTATTTAGATAGATATAAAGTTAGTGCGTTTTGTACATACACATACACACACACACGTACATACATACATACATACATGCATATATGCATAAATACATATATATACAAACATACATAAATACATACATGCATAATACATACATACATACATACATACATACATACATACATACATACATACATACATACATACATACATACATAAGCACACACACACAAATGCAAATTTTATATTAGTTCCGCCGAATTTTCGTTAACCAGTGCTGCGTGGTAATTTTCCGTTAAGAACTAGGTTCGAGTCAATATTTCATAAATTGTCCGACATATTTTCCCAAAAGCTGTGACTTTATGTCAAAAGTGAGTCTCAACATAGCAGTAGAATTTCCTCAACTCAAACTCGTGTTGCATTTTATAAAAGAAAGGAATAATTTATATCATGTAATCTTTGGTCTCTTAAAAAGACGGGGTCGTAACGGCTGGAATTTCATAATTATAGATCCGCTCAGTCATAGTTAGTTTTAGGCTAAATATTGCTACCAAATTTTGGCACAAGGCCTGCAATTTGGGGGGAGGGATGAGTCGATTACATCGGACCCAGTGTTCAACTGGTATTTATTTTGTTGACCCCCAACCTCGAAAGGAGGAAAAGGCAATGTCGACCTTGGTGTTACTTGAAATCAGAACGTAAAAATGAACGAAATGCAGCTAAGCATTTTGTCCGGCGTGCCAACAATTCTGCTAGATCTCCGCCTTAATCTTTAGGCTAAATATTGGGGTCCAATGTATCGTCCGCTAGCGGCATACAAACCAAATCTCACTGCAAACGATATACTGACTTTTAATGTCTTTTCAAACACTGATGTCAGAAACAGCCAGCAGGTTTGACGTCTGCCGCTGATGTACGTCGAAATTACATGACCTTGCATTTCCGGTAGGTACAAAAATAAATTCTCGTCTGCCAACGATATAAATATGTGCGCTTTTATACACCTTGCGCTCATGTGAGAGGTTCTCTCAAGGTAAATAACGCAGTATTCTGTGTTCAAACAAAACATCTACTCTATCTTTTGGTGTTAAAACTACTTCTATCGCCAATAATTATTATTTACGAATAATGTTTATTCAATATAATTTGCCTAATTACAGATGAAATGAACTAAGGGGAATAACACGTATGGACTAATGGCATGAATTTGGAAATTAAGCTAAAGGATAATATACTGAAAAGCGTACGCATTCGGTACATCACTCCTTTCTTTTAATTAAATTAGTTGATTCACTTACTTCAGTGCAGTCCATCCGGCGTTTTACGTCGGATTGGCAATACCTGAAATTTCAGTTAATTAAGAATTCTTATGCATACGAGAGTATTTTAAGTATAATGCTGCAGTAAGCAGCAGCAACTTGTACTGGATACCATTATTATAACACAAACCAGATACGTTACTAAGAAACCATCCATTGTTGTTAGTGAGCGGCTACTGCAAGGCTTGTAACCTGGTGGAATCAAACTCAGAATGAACTTAGTAAAACTCAATTTAAAGCAAACTTCGTATGCAAGGTTCCCATTGGTTCCCAATGACGGGACCTGTATGTAGTTGTTGGATCTACTAGAAATAGCAGTTAAATCACCAACATAACAACTTCCTTTCGTCTTAAAAAGCGGTAGGAATGGAGGAGGATAATACAGTCCTAATTATACTATAAAACAAAAAAGACTATATCAGGGGTTCTGAACCATTTTTATCTATGGACCCCTTTGATTACTAACCCCCATAACCATTCGATGTTTAAGAACTAGTTAGATAGAAACTTTTTTCAAATTTCCTGTTTTGTTTTTCACACATTTCCTTGTATAGGTTGAACTATGTAAAATGTTAGAGAAAGAAACCTAGCTGTTTCTTGCAATACATACCAATACATAAATATAAAGCAAAATTTTTCCTGGGCCCTTAAAATGCTATTGTGGATCTCCAATTTACTATTTTGTTGCATGGACCCACAAAAATCTCATGGGGACCCTCAAGGGCCATTTGGACTCCAGTTGAGAACCACTGGGCTATATGACTACGGCTGGAATGCTTTTTAATCATAGTTCTACTCAAGTCAAGATAACCTAGAGCTAAACAAGCTCGGTAATAACGAGTGACTGGCAAAAGATCTACGTGTTGATTCTAACAGTAAATGTCTTATAATATTCTGCCTTAATTACCAATCAACAATGAATCGAAGTTATCGAATGTCACTGAAACTGGATAGAACTAATAAGCGGCGAATTGGCAGAGGTGTTAAAGCGTCGGACAGAATACTACGCAGTATTTGTCCTGGATCTGCACTCTGAGTTCTAGGTTCAAAACCCACCGAGGTCAACTTTACTTTTCATCCTTTCAGAGCCTATAAAAAGTATCAATCTAAGGTGGTGGTTTAGCGGAAGTGTAAAAACGTCGGGTCGGATGCCTTGTGGTATCTATTTGCTCCAATTCTTTGCGTTCAGAGTTGAAATCAATCCCACCATGTCTTACTTGGGGGATAGATTTAACCATTAGTGGAATCTACTCTGTTACAAGAATCCAAGATAGGCACACGGTTTTGAGAATATTTTCCTCCTTTCTTTCACTAGTCTGATAGTGAGCAGAATACCTTAATCTCTAAGCCACGCACTTTCACAACATATTAATAACTTATCCATCACAACAAGAACACTCTTAAATTTGAACTACATGTAGTAGGCGCAAAGATTTTTTTCTTTATAAAACTTCCCGGTTAAAATGACGGACATGTTTTCCGTGAATTACTAAAGAGTGAATCACAGAAGAAAAATCAAAACAATTAGGTTATGAATAGTCCCTTACCAAAACAGCCGAAAGTTATTTAGTAAAAACAAAACTGGAATGTAAACAAACAATATAACCGAGATATGTGGTAATTCCAGAGAATCTCTAAGGATTTATAGCATCATCAGAAGCATTCCATGGCGAGGGCGAGTAGTTGAAATATTGCAGACCAGAAAATCACCTGGGGGCGTTGAGAGACTTGCTAGTTAGATATTGGTGGGAAAATCTCACAAAGAAAAACTAATAGCGACCTTGACAAACTATTCGGGTTAGTAATTGCATAAAGAACACAAATAACTAAAAACTGATGAAAAATGTAGGGCTGTTTAATGTGTAAATATCCCAAACTACAATATTATTAAACTGCTCACTAATTGTTTGAATTTTTGTTTTCAGAACCACTACAAAACACATGTTTGTTAAATAAATGAAGAAAGAAGTGGGTTAGGAACTCTGATTGATTGCATTTTCTAAGTAAAACTATTTGTTGATATTTAATATGATTGTTACCAGAATATTTTCGCTGATGAGATTTAATAGTACTGAAATATATCTACAGTTGCCACCATACTTCCAAAATCAGACCCATTCATCACTACAGTATATTTTAAAAAAATCTTAATACATCTAAAACACCAGGGTTTGACCCTTTTGTCCTTCTTGACCAGAAAAAGACAACATCATATTTTTTCTTGTCACAATGTATCTAATTTTAAGGAAGCAAAATCTTTTGGCGCGCAACATTATGTTGGTGCCCAAATTGGGAGGCATAGGCTTTTTAAATGTTTGCGTTCTTAGAAAGGCTAAACTGAAATCAGTTAAATAAACGGTGAAAAATATAAATAGCGGACTACATATAATTACTGATGTCAACCACAGACAATTCACTGTACCTGTAAAAAAGTAACAACTATATAAATATATTATAGCTTGGTATATTTGTTGGCATATTGATAGAAGATTATTTAAAAACATCTGCGAGTTTTATTCTCTACATCAGCCTTACTCACGTTGTTGTATTTTAACAAATTAAAGTTACAATTAATACCAAAACATAATAAAGTTCATATATGCAGCTGTTTAAAAAGAAAGTCTATCTAATGAGCTAATTAGAACATAAAAAACGGAAAGCCAAAGAATGTCTAAGCATTTTACAAAGGTCACTATATGTATATGTGAAAAAGAACCTAAAGTAGTATATGTATGTATGTATGTATGTATGTATGTATGTATGTATGTATGTATGTATGTATGTATGTATGTATGTATGTATGTATGTATGTATGTATGTATGTATGTATGTGTTTTCATTGAGTTCCATTTTAAGTTCTTAAGAGAGTTCAAGACAATACTTTTTGAGTAGAGTTCCCGGTGTTTGTAAATATGTGGTCGAGTTGGTGTGTTAGTTGAGGTGTCGATGCATACACCCAAATATGTGCATCTTTTCACATAGGAATCTCATCCAACCGAACATGCTTTGGTATTTCTCAGAGTAGAAAAATTTCTGTCAGGATCAGATGATGAACACACAGAACAACCGTTGGCTTGCCGTGTCGCCAAAACATATACCGAGAGTGAGAGTGATAAAAATCAAACATCCAGTCAACATCATGGTGTTTGGAATGATCTCTAGTGACGGCGACGTTCTGCCTCCATTTGTTTTCACACACAGCCTCAGACTCAACACAGAGGGGCGCAACTGAGTGAGAGACTAACAAAACTCCTTGTAACACCAAAGATGAACTGAAGGCAACTTAAATAAGGAAAACGTCCAGAAGAGTTACAGGAAATCCCGAAGGCGTCTGAAGGCTGCAGTTGAAACCAATGGCAATTTTATTGAATAAGTTTACTCTTTAGTATTTTAAGATATTTTTATGTAACTTTGGTAAATATATCTCTTAAAAAGAAGAGTGTATAATTGTGAATAAATCGCAACTATAACGGAGGGGGTTGTAAAAACCTCTACATGTTGTCAAAACCGCTATAAAGCCACTATAAACACTCGTACCATAGCTCTTCACAATAAAAGCTGTCGGCGGGCGACATAAAATTCAAAATCTAAATAAAAATGAAAGGTTAGTCCTCTATTGCAATTTCGAAGATAGGAACCAAAAAGGCTCCACTCTTCTCATCAAGAGAACATTCATGTAGAGAGAAATTAACACAAAAAAAAAAAAAATACTTTGGGGCTTAACATGTGTTCCGACTGGCAAGAATAATGTGTCAACCTCTATCTACACATTCAAATTCTGAATTTCAACGTCATGCACAGCGTTTATAAGAAAAGACCAGTAAAACGAGCCACGGAGAAAACCCGGATATGAGTGAAGAATTAAATGATAAAAGAGGAATGTAAAAATACATTACGCAGGATATATCGTAAACAATTCAAAATTATTCACGAATATATCAGTGGCCAGGTGTGTGTCTGTGTGTGTTTGTGTGTGTAACTGTGTGTGGGTATTTAAGTATACATATATATATACTCTTTTACTCTTTTACTTGTTTCAGTCGGTTGACTGCGGCCATGCTGGAGCACCGTCTTTAGTCGAGCAACACGACCCCGGGACTTATTCTTTGTAAGCCCAGTCCTTATTCTATCGCTCTCTTTTGCCGAACCGCTAAGTGACGGGGACGTAAACACACCAGCATCGGTTGTCAAGCAATGCTAGGGGTACAAACACAGACACACAAACATACACGCACACATACATATATATATATACATATATACGACGGGCTTCTTTCAGTTTCCGTCTACCAAATCCACTCACAAGGCATTGGCCGGCCCGAGGCTATAGTAGAAGACACTTGCCCAAGGTGCTACGCAGCGGGACTGAACCCGGAACCATGTGGTTGGTAAGCAAGCTACTTACCACACAGCCACTCCTGCGCCTATATATGTATATATATATATATATACATGTACATATTTGTATGCATAATATATTTTTTTATATATAGCATACACATACGCGCGTACGTACCTACATACATATACGGACATGTATTTATCTATATGCATTCGTATGCATCACCAATACTATAAAATGCGTGTGTTTACATTCTTAGATCAGCCACGGTGAAGTTTTATACTATTTGAATTGATACGGTTATTGTGATTGGCACTATGTTGTGCAATAATTGTCCATGTAGGTGTTAGCCCAGTTTGGGACTGCTTTATAAAGGAGCTGACCATTACGCTTGACTTAGGAGGGACATGAAACGGTCCGTCGAGGAACTCCACAACACTCTTTTGTTGGGCATAGCAACAGCATAGAAATAATGTGCTTTCTCTTTCTCTGCTTTTCATATGTGTGTGCGTGTTTGTGTGTGTATGTGTGTGTGTGTATATGAGATTGTATGTGTGAGTATGTACATCTATATGTATATATACATACATACACATGTGTGTGTGTGAAATAATAATAATGATGATGACGATAATAATAATAATAATATAATAATAATAATAATAATAATAATAATAATAATAATAATAATAATAACCAATTATGTGCGGAAAGAGACCCTGTGAGACCTCTGACAACAGGCTGCTGTCCGCTCTCACAGAATCAACCAGAGCAAACAAGACCGAACGCTCTGAGAAGTAAAGCAATAATAATAATAAAATTCCGAAGAATGGAAAGCAAAAACGAAGTCGGCTTCTACAGAATGTGAATTTATCATGTAAAGAACGAAATGAAATAATGTAATGCCTTTAGTGCAGCTCTTCACTTTGTTCAGTGTATTCTAATAATAATTTTCGTGGTGAGAGACAATTAAATCTGACTATAACGATCACATGCTATATATGTCATTGAAATTCAATGAAGATAAACTTTCGTATATGTTAGTCAAACGGGAATAACATCATGATCAGACGACGGTTATTGATATCAACAGTCGGTCTATTTTCATCGTCCTCAAGGACTACAAGTATCTCGGAATTGGATGAGAATGTCACATATGTTAGCCATGTAAATAAAAATAGAAGAAAATGGAATCTAAATGAAAAATGGAAAGATAAAAGAGTACTTCAGCAAACTCTAGACAGCGATGGCAGTGGAAGGTGTCTTTGAGATCAAGATCACTAGCTACAAAAAATAAGAAGAGAAAACGAAAAACGAAAAGCAACAAGAAAATAGTAAAGGAAAAGCTATAGTCATGCAAAAAATTTCTCTCGTTGCATTTCTGTTCTTTGTTTGCTAACGTTCGTGAGTAAACTTGATGAGGAATCGTATTGACTTGGTGCATTAGGAATAGCCCTTTTAACCCTACAGCGCCTAAATGGTAGCCTTCTCCCCAAGTTGTAGGGAGGAAAAAATTATATACTTATTTTCCGGATACGTTCAATATGTTTGATGTACAAAAATTAGACTTTCTTGTATGTATGTATGTATGTATGTATGTATGTATGTATGTATGTATGTGTGCATGTATATATGAATGAATAAATATATGTACATGTAAGTATATATATATATATAATATATATATATATATATATATATATATATATATATATATACAGGGAGAATTCACAAAACAAAACAACAAAATACGAAGACAGGTGGTGTAGATAACAAACAAATGTATTAGTACAACGCTCGGGAAGTGAAAAAGTCTTTAACGTTTCGAGCCTACGCTCTTTCACAGAAAAGAACACAGAAAGAAACAAAGAGAGAAAATAAAGAATGTGTAGTGGCTAGCGATCTATCATGGTGAATATATATATATATATATATGTATGTATGTATGTATGTATGTATGTATACATGCTAGCAGAGATACCCGGCGTTGCTCGGGGTTAAAATGATATAGTTTTTTTTATTATTTCACTTGTTTCGGTCATGTCACTGCGGTCATGCTGGAGCACCACTTTTAGTCGAAAAAATCGACCCCAAGATTTATTCTTTGTAAGTCTAGTACTTATTCTAGCGGTGTGTTTTGCCAAAACGGCTAAGTTCCGAGGATGTAAACACAGCACCATCGGTTGGCAAGGATGGTGGGGGTTCAAACACAGACACACACAGACATACGCATATATATATATATATATATATATATATATATATATATATATATATATATATATATATATATATATATATATATATATATATATATATCTACATATATAACATATATATGCATAAATATATATACATATATAAATATATATACATATATATAAATATAGATATATATATATATTAATGATTTTTACCCCTTATTATATAATATATATATATATATATACACGCACGCACACACACACACACACACACACACAGATGTGTGAATAATTTAACCGCAATCATCAGATATTCTTTGCACGTAATGATGTGTGTTGTTTCAAAGTACTTGCCCACATAGAATGTCATCTTTTCATTCATGTATGACACGTGCAGAATTTTTGGTAATTTGAAATGACCGCAGCAAAAAATAAAAACAATCAATCTATACCGTTTTCCAAAAAAAAAAAAAAAAGCAATCTAGCTGCGAAAATCCACTTTAAAAGCCTTTCATCCGTTACCACCGAGCCATTTTTAAATGCGTTTCAAACGTGACCACCTTGTCTTTTTTAATCCACAGATATTGTTATTGGCGCTACTCTGCATGAAAAATATACTCTGCATGAAATGTTGGAACGTCATAAAAATTTTGAAATTTCGAGGGAATGCAAAATTATTCTCTATTAACGGTTTAACTCGGTGTAAAAATGCTATAAGTAATAGCATATAAATATCGAGTTAAAAGCCCTTTGTATAGTGAGGTGTTAAGGCCGCTAGTGGAATTTGAACCTAAAACGTTCGTAAACAAGACAGATGATCTACCATTGGACCAAACCAATCCTTCGAAATCCCGGACCATTTTAGAAACTTTATTATTACCAGCGAGAATTGCATGTTGTAACGTTGTAAGAATTTAGAAACTTCGAGAGCGCGTGAAATAATGTTTATAGATGTGGGTCCGAGTTCCACGAGCAGCCTTCGACTTTTTTCTGTCCCAAAGGGTTTTTAATCTAATATTCACACGCATTTATTTATAAACGTAGGATGGTCATGGCTGGAATAACTTTGTGAAATTAAAGGTAACCTGGGGCTAAGCAACAATGGTGGTTAGTGACAGTGTCGCATATGTTTTAGTGGATGTATGTAGTGCTGTCGTTCAGCATGCTAAAAATAGTAGCCACATCCCTCGTCAATAAAAAATTCCTTGTTGGTATCTCTTTCTCTTTCTCTTTTACTTGTTTCAGTCATTTTGACTGCGGCCATGCTGGAGCACCGCCTTTTAGTCGAGCAAATCGACCCCGGGACTTCTTTGTAAGCCCAGTGCTTATTCTATCGGTCTCTTTTGCCGAACCGCTAAGTGACGGGGATGTAAACACACCAGCATCGGTTGTCAAGCAATGCTAGGGGGACAAACACAGACACAAACACACACACATACATATACATATATATATATATATATACATATATATATATATACATATATACGACAGGCTTCTTTCAGTTTCCGTCTACCAAATCCACTCACAAGGCATTGGTCGGCCCGGGGCTATAGCAGAAGACACTTGCCCAAGATGCCACGCACTGGGACTGAACCCGGAACCATGTGGTTGGTTAGCAAGCTACTTACCACACAGCCACTCCTGAAAAATAGACATTATTTTACATAAGACTGAAATATAAAAGATGAATGGTCAATGATTTGTTTTTCTGTGAATTTCAACCACAAAATTTGTATTGACGAGGGATGTAGTTGCTATTTCTAGAATGCTAAGTGGCAGCAGTTGATACAAACACATGAACCTGTCACTGGTTTTTATTGTTCTTTAGCTCCCGGCCAGTTCTGACCACAATGACCCACAACTAAAGGCAATCCATCCATGACTGTTCTGACTTTTATTGTTCAAGTTTGGTGTAACTCTGGTGCATTATCTGCGATTTAAAAAAAGACGAGCGGGTCACGGTTGGGACGTAGGATGGTCAGGGTTGGAACAATTTTAAAATGAACTTTTTACAGTTGGGATGTTTTAAAAAAAATTTTGAGCGATCAAGATTGGGACGCTTTTCAAAGACTTTTTCACATTTATTTTAATTTGTAACGAAAAACATGTGTCGCTTTTAATTCCTATTTTCTGTCTTTACATGATCCTGTGCAAAAAAGCCTATGTAAGGATGGTATTCTATAAAAGGAAACACTGACAACTTCCGAAAAATGTTGTTCAAATATAAATAACGTATAGTCTTCACAACAATACGGTTCTGGGTTCAGTCTCACTGGGTGGTACCTTGGGCAAGCGTCTTCTACTATGGCCTCGGGCCCACCATTGCCTTGCGAGTCGATTTGGTGGATCGAAACTGAAAGAAGCCCGTTGTATATGTGGGTGTGTGAGAGTGTGTGTGTGCTCACGCGTGCATGCGTGTGCGATTGAGTGTGTGTATGTGTGTGTGTGTGCGCGCACGCGTGTGTGATTGAGTATGTGTTTTTCTGTCTCTGTATCCCATCACCACTTAACAACCGGTGTTGGTGTGTTTACGTCCCTGGAATATAGCGGTTTGGCAAGAGAGACCGATAGGATAAGTACTAGGCTTTAAAAAAACATAAAATAAGTCCTGGGGCCGATTCATTTCACTATAGATTCTTCAAGGCGGTGCACCAGCATGGCCGCAGCCTATTGACTGAAACAAGTAAAAGATAACCCTTAAAGTTCAAGCAAATTTTCTTTTTATTATTTTCTTCCCATAGAACGTAAAGCATCCAACATTATTTCACATCCCTAGCTTCATGCAGGACAAAAGTCAGAAACTCATGATATCCCATAAAATTTCCTTCATTTTTTTAGTCTATGTTAAAAAATCGAAACATTTCCCGCTAACGAATGAAGTAAACTTTACTCCCGATTTTTTTTTTTTTTTTTACAATGTTCCTATTTTGTTTTGAAATATTTATTTTAGCTAATCAATGGTCATTGATGATAGTACTTTTCGAAGGTGCGATATTTATAATGGACAATCGCGTGCCCGAAGAGTAAACAATAATTATAATGAAACCCAGTTCTATATTAAGCTGAAAAGCTTCAATGATAAGGATGTAATAAAACCTGTTTTCATAATGCTCATGAAATAGAGTCCGGATGGCAATGTTTAAATATGACTACACATAATTTTAACGAGAATCACAGCTCAAAATACTCAACAGTAACGCAGAGAAACAGGGCGAGTGATTAGGAAATAATTTACACACTATCCAACCGGTTGGCACGCAAATGTTTTCATATACTTTAGATTCTAATTATAACCACATGATTTAGTAGGATATATTTTACACATTATTACAACAATTAATAAGATTAGGAAGAAAACAGTCATAATTACATGTATCAATGTATGTATGTATGTATGTACGGATGTGAGCATGCAAGCATATATACATACATGCACGCGTATATATATATATATATATATATATATATATATACATGCATACATACATCGTACGTATTAAATGATTTCAAAATATCACTATTTGGTTTGGCTTCCTTATTACAACATAAGTGTGTGTAGGAGGGGTGGTGTATGTATGGGCCCCAATAATTACAGGTATAAACCTGAACTTATAATCTTCATAGAGTAACTGCAGATTTTTCAATAGTTCATCGTTGGTGCTCTTTTCTTCACAGATCTTCAGTTTTATATTAACATCAGCTGGGCAGCTAATTTCCACAACTGTGCACAGTTTCTTGTCCCTATCCCAAATCATTATATCAGATCTGTTGCGCTTACATTTCATTGAAGTCTTCACTGGGACATACCACCAGTACTTCTTTCGTGGAAGCCTCCTCGAAAAAATGAAGAAATAGAAAGAAGGTGGGTATCAATGGCTGTCCACCGAGGGATCCTAAAAAGTAAACTAAATCAGCGGGAGGGAAAGGAAATCTCCCAGACAAAACGGAGGAACTCCACCCTCCTGTGGTAAAAATAAGTAAAAAAAAAAAGAAAAGAAGAAAAACGGGACATTGCCGGCGGTTACTAATACACTGCCGGCATGTTCCGAAGCCCCGTCAGTGGAATTGTGCCACCGACGGTAGAAGCTGTGGCTTCGCCTCATATGGAGGAAGAATTTTTGGTCTTCTTCCACAAGGGAGGGGCAGTTCAAAAGTTCATTCAAACGCTTGTCAAAGAAGGTCGGAGGGGAGGGGTTCTAACCTGCACTAAGGATCCTGAATGATCTCCGCAGGTAGCTGTGGAGGTCATTTGGGAGACAGACTTTTGCAAGGTGATGGACTCCATCCCTGAAGACACGTTTGGCTTCCTGCTGAAGCACCCCGACCTAGCACCATCGAGGTGCTTGCGTGAGGTATTGAGCCTGGCCGGGTATCAGCAGGCAAGAAAATAATGGGAAAAAAAGGGTTAAGAGGTCTTAGTGCCTTGCGTTGTAAGGGTGTACAACCCATTTTTGAAAACTGTAAGTGCTTAGTGCCTCATTTTTGAGGACCTTGTGTCCTTACAAACTAAGAGGTTTATAA
The DNA here is from genome assembly GCF_006345805.1 of Octopus sinensis. Taxonomy (NCBI): domain Eukaryota; kingdom Metazoa; phylum Mollusca; class Cephalopoda; order Octopoda; family Octopodidae; genus Octopus; species Octopus sinensis. The sequence goes on from NC_043005.1 coordinate 40,509,700, forward strand.
CCTCAATTTCTTTTTAAAAATTAATACAAGAACAATGTTTTCGGGAAGTAGCGATCTGCGGGCGTCGTCTGCCTTCCCTCACCAATTTCATTTATTCATTTTTTTCATTAATTTCATCTTGTTTTTTGTCCAACCCTCAGCTACTTCTATGTACGGCCTTTATGGCCAATTCTATGAAATAAAGTAGCTTGCTTACCTACCACATGGTTCCGGGTTCAGTCCCACTGCGTGGTACCTTGGGCAAACGTCTTCTACTATAGCCTCGGGCTAACCAAAGCCTTGTTAGTGGATTTGGTAGACGGAAACTGAGAGAAACTCGTCGTATATATATATGTGTGTGTGTGTGTGTGTGTGTGTGTGTGTGTGTGTGTGTGTGTATGTGTGTGTGTGTGTGTGTGTGTGTGTGTGTGTGTGTGTGCTTGTGTGTCTGTGTTTGTCTCCCCACCATCGCTTGACAAACGATGCTGGTGAGTTTACGTCCCCGTAACTTAGCGGTAAGGCAAAAGTGACCGATAGAATAAGAACTAGGCTTACAAAGAATAAGTCCTTGGGTTGATTTATTCAACTAAAGGCAGTGCTTCAGTATGGCCGCAGTCAAAGGACTGAAACAAATAAAAGAATAAAAGAAAGTATGTATGTATATGTACATATATACGTACATACATACATACAGACAGACATATATATGTATATATAAATATATATATATATATATATATATATATATATATATATATATATATATATATATTATATATATATATATATATATATATATATATATATACATATATGTATATATACATACATATATATAGGTGAGTTCAATTAGAGGTTATAAAATCATCTAAGGAATATTTATATCCAATGAATCACTGGTGTATTACTTATATGTACTAATGCTCGTAAATGGTAAGGAAAGGAATAAGCCAAAGTTTATCTATATTTAAGAAAAAAATAATAAAATGGAGATAAAATTGATAATTAATAAACCTCAATTAATATATATTGATTACAAAAAAAGTCAATATTTCATCTAATGCTCGCGCTATTTTGGGCATAATCAAGCTTAATTATTACAATAATAATAATTATCACTGTTAATAATTATACCAACTTAAAATGTGGAACTTCATCAAAGCGGACATACCAGTTAAGACAATTATATGTGTGTGTGTGTGCGCGCGTGTGTATGTGTGTGTATGTATATGCGTGTGTTGTATAAAGAGATAGATAGATAGATAGATAGATAGATAGATAGATAGATAGATAGATAGATAGATAGATAGATAGATAGATAGATAGATAGATATTTCTCTCAAACACTGTTGTTATTATTATTACCTTTGCACAGCTTCTAAAGCTGGAGATGTACTACGGTGTCAGTTGTTCACTACCAGTAAACTAAGGTAACAATCCTTATTTTTCGAGCACCTTCCGGAGTATTTGAGTAGTTCCAAGCAGTGCTGTTTTCTTCAAGTGCTCCACCCTTATTGCAGCCCCTATTTGTTCCATGTACTTCTCAAGATGTTTCTCACTGTTCCCAGGGCTCCGACCAATATTGGTACTCCTACCACTTTTTTTATCGACCACAAATGCTTAACCCAAGCTAACCTTTCATAACTATCGACTTCTCTTTCGTCCTTATCGCATACCTTGTCAGCTGAGCATGCTATATCTATGATCCAGTATAGTTTCCTTTCTTTCTCAATTAAGACTATGTTTGGCTTCTTTTTTTTCTATCTCATGGTCGCGCTGAATCATAAAATCCCACAGGATCTTTTGCATTATTATTTTCGATGATGCCTTCGGGTTAATGGTTGTACTAAATTTTTGCTCTGTCAAGTCCATACTTGTTGCAAAGTGTCCAATGGACAAGCCTTGCTATATTGTGGAGTCTCTTATATTCCTTCTGGGCTAGTGGCGTACATTGAATGGTAATATGCCATACGGTTTCATCATTTTGTCCACAAATTCTGTTGTTGTTATTATTATTATTATTATTATTATTATTATTATTATTATTATTATTATTATTATTATTATTATTATTATTATAGAGTGCCCAGTAGAACTTTTACAAAAAGTTTGCCTCCTTGAAACAGCCAGAATAATCAGTGAAGTATTAGATAGGTGAAAAGAACGGATAGCATGGTACGGTAGGCTGCAGGTAGCAAGCCCGCTACGCATGCAAGACTGCAGGTGTTCCAACAAAGCCTGTGATAAAAAGAAATAATAATAAAAGGGGTTATGCAAAGGTACCAAAGACCAATTATTGATGAATAAATGAGTTTATGCGGAATACTCAGATTGAACAGCATGATGGAAGTGCGGAAACTATAGTTGCAAAGGTACATAGAAGTGCGGCAACTGTAGTTGCAAAGAAGGTGAAGTCAATAGCGAAGCAAAATGCGTTTGAACAATTGGCTGATAGGTGGGAACAAAAATCTCTGCATGGCAAATATGTGGCCCGTAGCAAACAAGCTGATGTAGACCAGAAGCACGCCCATCAGTGGCAACGGAGATCAAAGCTAAAGGCAGTGAACGAAGGCTTTATCTTAGCTGCTCAAGATCAGAGCTTCATGACCCGGAACTATCAAACCAATGTAATGAAAAATGATGTAGATCCAAAGTGCCGATACTGCAACGATGGGATTGAAACAGTCGACCATCTAATCTCTGGGTGTGAAGTTTTAGCACCTGTAGAGTACACATCAAAACATGACAGAGTTGGCCAATATCTACATTGGATAATGTATCGGCATTATAAGATCAAAACTGCTGACAAATGGCACAAGCACCACCCTGAGGCTGTAACTGAGAGAGAAAATGTAACGATTCTTTTGGACTTTCCAGTATGTACAGACAGGACCATCAAAGCAAATAAACGAGATATTATTGTGAAAGACGAAAACAATAATTTCCGTTTATTGATTGACATGAGCATACCTTGTGACCATAATATCTCGAGAAAAGAATTTGATAAACTCAGAAAATATAAATATTTGATAATCGAAATCGAAAAGAAGTAGCATCTCATGACGGTTGCAATACCAGTGATTGTAGAAACACTTAGAATGATCAAAAAAGGAACTGGAAATTGTTTAAGAATGATCCCTGGCTTACCATCCATGCAGGAAGTACAAAAGATTGTCTTAACTGGTACATCACACGTACTCAGAAGAGCATTGTTGTAGTGAATTTTCTTTCCCTTTTTCTTTGTTTATTTTCCCTCCATTTTCTCTGTCTTTCTTCCCCTTTTTCTCTATCACATGACTTTGTAAATGAATTATTTGGTGTGCTTATTTTAATGACCAACCAGTATATACAATGCGTTTCTATGTCCTGGGTGTCAAGAAGACTCTCGGCAAGAAATGGAAACAGAATTGAAAGAAGATGTTAATGAAAATAGTAGTAGTAGAAGTAGTAGTAGTAGTAGTAGTAGTAGTAGTAGCAGCAGCAGCAGCAGCAGCAGTAGTAGTAGTAGTAGTAGTAGTAGTAGTAGTAGTAGTAGTAGTAGTAGTAGTAGTAGTAGGGGCGATGCATATGTACCAAAGACCAATTATTGATGAACAAAATGGCAATGCAAGATTGTAAGCTAAGGAAGACAAATTTGGGAATGACCTGGATGGACTGCCGCAAAGCTTACGATATGATTCCGCATTCGTGGATCATTGAGTGGGATGGATAACTGAGTTGACATCGTACGGACAAAGCTTGGACACCCTGGGCACCAGGAGGGGGATTTTCCAAGGAGGTAGCTTATCCCCATTGTTTCTTGCTCTTTGTATGATCTAGCTGACCTTGGTGCTGAGGAAAATAAAGCTGAGATATCAGTTAAAGAAAAATATCTCTAAGAATCAACAACCTCCTCTTCATGTATGATTTGAAGCTGTATGGCAAGGATGAAGCACAAATGAGTTCTTTGGTGAACACGGTCCACTGTTTTAGTGCTGATATTAAGATGGAATTCCGACTCAAGAAGTACAATCTCTGACAGGAATAGAAGTACCTAATAGTGATTTAACAAGTTGGAAAGGAAGGTTATAAATATCTTGGCATACCAGATTTCAACGAAATCGGGGAGAAGAAAAACAGCCGAGGAAAGAATATTTCTGAAGACTAAGATTGGTATTCCCCCTAAAATTGACTAAATGGAATAAAATTCAAGAAGTAAATACGTGGACGATAACATCACTTCGGTATGGAGTTGGAATCATACACTGGCAAAAGAAAGAACTGATGAACATGGATGCGAAGACAAGGGAAATATTGATAGTGGACGGAGCATTCCATCCCAAGAGTGACACTGACAGGTTATACTTGTCCAGAAGCAAAGGAGGGAGAGGTTCGATCAGTTTGCCAGGATTATGTAGAAGCAAAGGAAAACAGCTTTGGGTGGTATGTAAAAGATGCCGTGGAACCATTGCTAAACATGCAAACGGCTGGTATTATCAAAACTGATAATTGTATAAAGAAAGAAAAAACTTGAGAGGAAAAGAACACAAAAAAAAGAAATTGTTGGAAGGAGAGAAAAAATGTACAGTCAGTTTGCAAATGATACGAACGCCAAGACAGATGCAGATGACCGGTATGGAAACGGTGGAGTGACCAGTAGATAGTCAAATTTTGGTACAAGACCAGTAATTTAAAGGGAGTAGAGTAGATAAGTCGATTACATCGACCCCCTCACACACAGTAGGAGCGTGTTTTGAGCAAGTATACGTGACAATGTTCTCAAAGCGCTGTCATGTTGGTTTAACATCAAAGGAACTGTGAGTGCAGGACTAGACGATAAGTGACAGATCATTCAAATTAATCTCCAGTTTGCTTTGTGAAAATTGACGGAGCGAAGAGTGGCTGGTTTGCCTTTGCTATGCCGGAAACTTAAGTTGCAGTGTACTGTGTTGTGGTCAAGGAGGAGAGAGTTTTTTCATCTAAAGTGCTGCGTTATGGATGGAACGTATGAAATGTTATTTACCAATTTCTATTTAATCACCATTCAAAATTAGTGTCTACTTGTTGGCATAGATGCTTCAAAACACTGACAAGTTAAACCATTTGTAACATCAAACGATTGTAATTGTCAATGATACTTCCTCTTATATACACACCGTAAATAGTCATAGTTATGAAACAGGAATTTTATCTATCTTACAAAAACTACGATTTATTCACTGTTTTTTTTTTTCACCCAAAACTTTTTAAATTTCAGAACCTATCTCATTTGTCTTAATGTATTTATTCAGCGTTAATAAACGTTCCATTTCCCTCATACATCTTCCTTACACTTTTCTCCTCTCTGGCACACACATTTTACTCCCTCTCTCTCTCTATCTTTCCCCTTTTCCCTCAATACACCTTACCAGTAATTAACATTATATACGTATCCTTTAAAAAGCTAAGATAACCCGCGTTTTAAATAGACATGCATCAAAGAACAACAGACATGACTCCAAGAACAATTACACATTACAAAAATTAGTAAGAACACCATACCCATGTAATTCTAAAGTCCCTATTTTTTCTTTATTTAGCTTTTATTAGTATTTCTTTACTTGTTGTGCTACAGATAAATAGTCTTTGACAACTCAGATTCTTAAAATGAATTTATTGTACAAAACGGTTGTATATCGAATTGAATAAACAATAATTTATTCCATATTAACGTCTAATCTCCTTTTACGAAAAATATGACTGAATTTGTTCGAACTTGGTTAAATCATATACTTTATATATATATATATATATAATATATATATATATAATATATATATATATATAATATATATATATATATATATACATACTACATTACATACGTATATGCATATTATATAGCACCTATATTGCTAGAAATAAGAGTTAGACCCTTTAGAACTGCAATGAATAATTTTTTATTTAAAAACCCAGAAAAGACATACATATATATATTTAGAGAGAGAGAGAGAGAGAAAAAAAAGTAGGAGAGTGATACAGAGAGAATTAACAGAAGCGGTGCAGGATGAGTACTCATACTTGCCTAGGTGGTAGGCAATGAGTAAAGGAACGCTACACATACAAAGAGACTGCCCCATTAGCGAAGCTAGAATCGCCGGACTAGACAAGTTTCGTCTGTAAATTTCAGACTTGTCAGCGGTGTCTACTTCATCACCATATGGTTTAATATCAAAGGAACTGTGAGTGCAGGACTAGACGATAAGTGACAGATCGTTCAAATTAATCTCCAGTTTGCTTTGTGAAAATACATACTATTTACTTCTGTCATGTATACGTAATACATACAAAGATGCATACATGCATGCATACATACATACATACATACATACATGCATACATACATACATACATGCATACATACATACATACATACATACATACATGCATGCATACATACATACATGCATACATACATACATACATACATACATACATGCATACATACATACATACATACATACATACATACATACATACATACATACATACATGCATGCATACATACATACATACATACATACATACATACATACATACATCATACATAATACAATATGCATACATACTACATACATCCATACATACATTGCATGCATACATACATACATGCATACACATACATACATACATACATACATACATGCATACATACATACATAATGCATACATACATACATACATACACCATGCATACATACTAATACATACATACATACATACATACATTACATACATACATGCATGCATACATACAACATACATACATACATAATACATACATACATACATACATGCATGCATACATACATACTACATACATACATACATACATACATGCATACATACATACTACAGACATACATACATACATACATACATACATACATACATACATACATACATACATACATACATACATGCATGCATACATACATACCATACATACATACATACATACATACAGACATACATTGCATACATAATACATACATACATACATACATACATACATACATACATACATACATGCATACATACATACATACATACATAAAATACTACGCCGAACACCAACTCTCATACGTACATATAATACATACATACATACATACATACATACATGCATACATACATACATACATACATACATACATACATACATACGTACGTACGTACGTACGTATGCCATATTGCTTGACAGTGTAAGTGTCTAACTATTATTGTAGCAATTGCAGTCATATAATCATCATAGTTGGAACAGTTTTCTATAAATTTTTAAGGAAGTAAAAACCCTAATGAGTTATGGAGAAAGAAAGAAAAGAAGTTTACGCTGATAACGTAGAGCATCAAAGGAATATCAAAATAAAAAAAAAGTATCTCAGGAAAACATGTATTTCAATAAATATTAAATTATTGCAGTCTTTTTTTAGCAACAATCAAATACTTGTAATAATACCTCCTCCTTCTTCTCCTTCTCCTCCTTTTCCTCATCCTCTTCATCATCATCCCTTCCTTCTTCCTCTTCTTCTTCTTCTTCTTCTTCTTCTTCTTCTTCTTCTTCTTCTTCTTCTTCTTCTTCTTCTTCTTCTTCTTCTTCTTCTTTTCGGCTTCTTCTTCTTTTCTTCTTCTTCTTCTTCTTCTTCTTTTCTTCTTCTTCTTCTTCTTCTTCTTCTTCTTCTTCTACTACTACTACTACTACTACTTTTTCTTCTTCTTCTTCTTCTTCTTCTTCTTCTTCTCCCCCTCCTCCTCTGTCTCTGAAATTCTTCTCTTTATCTCTTTGTATGTGTAGCGTTCCTTTACTCATTGCCTACCACCTAGGCAAGTATGAGTACTCATCCTGCACCGCTTCTGTTAATTCTCTCTGTATCACTCTCCTACTTTTTTCTCTCTCTCTCTCTAAATATATATGTATGTCTTTTCTGGGGTTTTTTAAAATTATTATGAACCTTCCACTGAGGAGGAGCCGGTTTCCAACAAAGATACAAGGCTCCATCTTTGGGATGTAGTTAACACAGACAAATTCACATTTCGAACTTGAGAAAAGTCTTGCATATTTTTACTGTCCCACTAACAGATTGCACTTGTAATGTACGAATTAGCCGGTTGATTTCTCTTTCTGAAAATTCCAGTTTATCCAGATTCTCCTTTAAGCATTTACTAACAAGACCTAGTGCTCCAATTATTGCATGTATGTATGTATGTACGTTGTATGGTATGTAGTATGTATTATTCTGGTATGTATGTATGTATAGTATGTATGTATGTATGTATTATGTATGTATGTATGTATATATGTATGGTATGTATATATGTATGTATGTATGTATGTATTATGTATGTATGTATGTATGTATGTATGTATGTACGTATGTATGTATGTATGTATGCATTTATGTATGTATCTTTGTATGTATTATGTATACATGACAGAAGTAAATAGTATGTATTATATGACAGAAGTAAATAAACACCCCATAAAACATCGTTTTATGTTTATTCTAACTTAAAATGGTTTATATATTTTTATTAATTGACATTTTTATGTTCCATGTTCTATATGTAATTGTTTAATCATGCCATATACAAAATAGGCCTTGGAACTGTCTGAATTTCAAAGAAGCCATGTTGTGGGTCAATCTAAAGGTGAACATAATCAGCGTAAAATCGCAGAAAATCTTGGGATCCCGATTTCTACAGTTAATAGTGATTGTGAAATTCACCACAGAGGGGAAGGAGTCACCTCACCCAGGTTGACCAAGGCTTTCTGACAGGACCCTTCTCTTTGTTAAGAGACGTATGGAGGATAATCCCAGTTGCAAGGCCTCTGACATGTCAGTCCCAGAACAGCTGTCAAGTATCTCCACAAACTTGGTTACTATGGCAGAGCACCAAGAAGAAAGCCACTTCTTTGACCAGCCAATATCAAGAGGAGAAAAGATTGAGCCAATGAGATGATGGAGAGGCCACTAACATTTTGGGACACTGCCATATTCTCCAATGAGTCCAGATTTGCTGTATTTTCTGATAGTGGTCGAATGTGAGTCTGGAGACTCTGTGATCAAGAATTTGGCGTGAATATATTACAGCCAATAAAGAAACATTGCAGCTATTCTGCGATGGTCTGGGAAGCAATTAGAAGCAATTAGTATGAAATAAGTAATCAAAACCTCTTTGAAAAAAGTTAGCCAAAAAAGAGCCTTTACCACAAGAGTACAACTTAGAAATAAGAACCCTAAGTATTAATAGGATATTGGCTTCAAATTTTGGTACAATGCCAGCAATTTCGGACGAAGCGTTAAGTCAATTACATCGATCCCATTGCTCGACTGGTACTTATTTTATCGACCTAGGAAGGATGAAAGGCAAAGTTGACCTCTGTGGCATTTGAAAATATTCCTAAAATATTAACAGTACTTTGAGGAGCTTCTTGAAACGATAAAATAATGTCAAAGAAGTTCTACCTATAATAGTATACTACAGGTACCCGTTCCTATGAAATACTCAGCTCGCTCCATGAGCACAGATCAAACGACTTGAATACTCGGTGTAAAATCTCTTACCAGACAATTATTGTTGTTGTGGTTCAATTACCTTTTAAGGTTAGCTCGCATTTTTATAATAGCAATGTTTTATTCAAAGATATAAAGCATCTAAAAATTCAGGGGTTGGGGAAGGGGGCTGAAAACGTTTTAGGAATGGATAACGCAATTCCTGATGCTTTCCTGTGCTCATTGTCGAAACCGACGAAGAATCGATTTATATTTTCCCTTTTTATATACGTGCACAACGCAAATGCGCATGTGTATATATGTGTGTTATGTGTTATGTATGTATGTTTGTACGTATGTATATATGTATGTATGTATGTATGTATGTACGTACTACGTACATATATACATATATATATGCATATATATATTTATAAATACATATATATATATATATATATGCATACATGTATATATATACATATATATATATATATATACACGTATATATCTATACGTATATGTATATATATATATATATATATATATATATATATATATATATATATATATATATATATATATATACATATATATATATAAATATATTATATATATATATTATATATATATTTAATATATATATATATATATATATATATATATATATATATATATATATATATATATATATAATATTGATATATTGCAATGCCCAATTAAAATTGAGAGAAAAAAAAAGAGGATAAAAATTCAGACAACAATCCCTTTATATTAATAAGCTAATATTATATTTATATCAATATTAATAACCTAACAGGTCAATTTGAAGCTTGGAAGTGCTTCTTTCTTAATAGGATTGGATAAATTTCCATATTAAAAATTCTTCCAGGGTTTTTTCTCCCACCATATTGATTGCCTAAAGCAAAATATACACAAATAGACACGCAAAAAAAAAAGCCTCATCAAAAAAATGAATAATATTTCTCTAAAATAGAATATTCAATGGCAGCATATATGTTTTCAAATTAAATGTTAAATAAAACTTTATGAAAATAAATTAAAGTGTATGTTCTGTGTTATTGAACTGAAGAAGAATTTCAACAGCAGTTTAATAATTATGACAATATGAAAGAGCGTCGTAACAGAGCAAATAAAATTTTGTTAATATCGGTTTCTAAAACTGGCAACACAGGTACAAAGTTGCACATTTGGTGGAGAGGGGCACAATTGATTGAATCGACCCCAGTATTTCACTGGTATCATATATATTTTTTTTACTGTGGAAAAATGGAAAGCTTAGATTACCGCCTTAGATTTGTATTTTAGCGTATATTACCTTCATTAATTATTGCAATTGATCTTCAAATTTGGGAGATGTTTCATATCGTATATACATTGATTTGATTTATATATGTACATACGTAGACGCTGCCCTTGCTAGAGCACGTTCCGTGGACCGTGCATCTGCTCTATCCCTCTGAAACCGCCCCACCGTCTCCCACCTCACATTTCCCCTCACCTACCACCCTACTTCTCCAACGCACCATTCTCCGAGCCTTCCGGCGACTCCAGTCCGACCCCTCTCCTCCTTCAAACGGGCCCACAACCTACGAAACCTCTTGGTCCACAGCTTCTTCCCTAAGCCAACCTCCCAATCCGGCTCATTCCCCTGCTACGGCCCACACTGCAGCACTTACCCTTACCTCACCAACACCACCCTCCTCACCGGCACCCATTATCGACCCTATCATATCACCGATTCCTTCACCTGCACTTCTACCAATATCATCTACTGCATCTCCTGCTCTCTCTGCCCTTCTCTATACATCGGGCAAATGGGACGCCGCTTGGCTGACCGGCTCGCGGAATACCTCCGAGACATCCGACTCGGCAATGACACCCCAGTCTCGCGCCATTTCCGCTCTGCCGGTCACTCTTTGCAACATCTTCCTGTGTTCGGATTGTCCTTGCACAGGGGCCATCCGGACTCCCATTTGCCCCGTGAACAGGGATTAATCTTCTCTCTTCTTTCCTTTGTACCACGTGGGCTCAACTCTCATCCCTGCTTCATCTAACCTCCTCCCTTTGCTTCTCTCGCCCTCACACCTACTTCCTCCCACCCACCTCTCCTCTCTTGCTCCGACTCCTACTTCTCTTCACTCCTACTCTCCTTCTCTCTTCTCTTCAATACTACCCACCTTTTCCTTCCCCTTCATCGACACCCCTCCCTCGTATACCCACCCCACCCTTGCACCCCACCTTCCCCCCCACCCACTCCCACATACCCGACCTCTACCCTCACCCTCCGCCTACCCACGTACCCCACCTCTACCCCCACCTCTACCCCCAACACTCAGTCTAACCCACACCCCACCCTTGCTTTCCTCACTCTCAACTCCCCCGCTTCCCAACACCATCACACTACACCACACAATACTACACCATACACCACCATACCACACAACACATCACATCACAACACACCACCACGCACAAACCAGCATTGACCACTTCCCAGACCCGCATTTTCACACCTACACATGCACACACGCATTCGTCAAGATCACCAGCCCTCTTCCACACGCACATACATACTCTCTTATACACACGCACGCTTTGGGATCATCACTACTTTATTATCTCCCCTTCTACCTAGCTCTCCTGTGTGACCCTTCTGTCCGGCATTCGCCATGATAGATCGCTAGCCACTACACATTCTTTATTTTCTCTCCTTGTTTCTTTCTGTGTTCCTTTCTGTGGAAGAGCGTAGGCTCGAAACGTTAAAGACTTTTCACTTCCCGAGCATTAAACTAATACATCTGTTTGTTGTCTACACCACCTGTCTACGTCTTTTTTTGTGAATTCTCCCTATATATATATATGTGTGTGTGTATGTGGGTGTGTATATATATATGTATATATATGTGTGTGTATGTATATATAATATATATAATATATATATACATATATATATACATATATATATATATATATAATATATATATATATATATATATATTATAATATATATATATATCTAATATATATATATTTATATATATACATATATACATATATATATATATATTTATTGATAAGTAAACTCATTACGGCTTCAAAAAAAACAAACAAACAAAAGAAAAACATTTTCTTCCGGTGAATTAAAAATTTAAGATTGAAAATTTAAAATTTGGTTCGGAAAATGCCAAAATTGGGAATGTGTGTTAACCCACTCATTTTGGCATTCATATGCTTGCATATTTATATGGAAGTGTATGGTGAGTGTCCATACACGGTATATACACGGCTAGGCTAATCTCGACTCTAACTTAGTGTCCTTGATTTTAAAACACCTTGATTCAAATGAATCCTAGAAATGATTTATATAATTCCCTTTTTTTCCCCTTCACCGTTTTCTATATTCTCTCTCGTTCCTTCTTTCTCCTTTTCTCTCTCTCTTGTTGCTCACACATGACTATCGTCCATCTTTCTTTTCCTCACGTGATCATCTTTCTTTTCTTTCAGGAGTGTCCTAAGGATTAGACGTATCCTATCTCTCTCTTCTATCATTTCTCTTATCAAAGAAAATATTTCTCCAGCGTTCGCTATTTTACCCTCATTCTGGTCTAACGACCCTCCATGTTTGTTTTCATTCGGTTTCCTTGTATGTCTCCTCTGGACTGTTTTTATTCCAAACTTTGACACTTTATAAATCCCAAATTTTATTTTGGTACTTATGGTAGAACTGTCTTCGAAAACTCATATTGTCGTTGAATGCTCGAAATGAGGAGTAGATAGACAGCCGACAACTGATGAAGGGTCATTCTTTATGTTACTTGTACTGTTTTCGATTTGTTTCTCTCGTTGTTTGCATATTGAATTAATTTGTTTTTGTATTTCATGCTGTATACTAGCTGACGTACCCGGTTATTCCAGGGAAAGCGGGGCTTATCCCTTGGTTCCGTTCTCATAATTGTTTCGCTAATCCAGTAACAACAATACAATGTATGTAGCCCTTAAAACGGTTTTTGCGTACTTATTGAGAATACCGAACTGTCTTACACAGGATCTTGTTTTTAGGAATTCCCAATAATTTATGAATACCCAAATTGTGAAGTCAGTTATATAATAACATGAAATAACTTACCCGATAGTAAGAATTCAAATAAAGTAGCCCCTAAAAAGGCTTTAATACGTTCCCAGAGTATATAGAACTTAGAAGGAAATACTAATAAGGTATGTATACTAAAATCGTGAAGCATGATATGTAATAACAGGCTAATCAGATATGAGATAATAACAATTCAAAGTAAATAACTCTCAAGAAAGCTTTTGTGCGTTCACAGGGAATATTACCCTCAGCGGCGCTAGTGTTGGTATATTCGTGAATAAGTCACTAACCGAAATAAGTGGATCTATTATTTAGGAAAATACTATCTACCTGTTTAAGCATTGTACTGGATAAATTGCGAAAATAACTCAAAATGCTCAAATACTAAGAAATAAGCATACTCAATTAGATTTATATAAAATAATTTACGAAAATGAATGGGTTATTTCCCTTTGCTATATATAAGGATCCCTTTCAGGAGTGAATGGATTATTTCCCATGAATGTTTAAAAATAATATATTAGTTATGTGAAGTAGATATAAGAATCCCTTCCAGGGGCCCTATTATCGATTTTTTTTCAACAATCTAAGTATGTCACTAGTTTTCCAAACATGAATTCTACTTACGTGTCAAGTTTCATCAAAATCAATAAAAAGATGTAGGAGGCGCTAGCTAACAACATCACAAACAAACATGCCCACAGATTTTCACAGTAGTAGATATATATTTTCAAATAATATACATATAGTGTATATAATTGAAGAATGTCACACTTTTAAGAGAGAGTAACTGCTGCAACCTATGAAGATATCCGTAGGGAGGAATTAAATCATACAACAAACACACTCAGGACCTTCTCTAATGAAATAGCTATCTTGTAGATGATCACCATAGGGCATCAATGTTTTCACGTTAGGCAACTATCGTGGAAATACTGTAGACAGGGTATGCTTACGGGCCTTCGTAGTACATCTTCTTGTTTGCAGCAGGTGTAGCGGATATGCTAGCAACATTCATAAGCTGTATAACTGAAGTAAAGTGTACACTTATACAAATGCCACATACGTCATAACAAAAGATCGCGGTTAACTACCACAGTCAGAGAAAGAAATATTGGAAATTTGAGAATTAAAGGAGTAATCATGACTTTAAAAATCCTCCCCCACAGATCCCCCAAAAAAGAAAAGAAGAAATAAATGATTTAAGCTTTACATACAATTTGCTCTACTATATTACATTGCACTGTATTAGCTTCCGTAAGTCACAACAATGCAAGTACGAAGTCACTCACAAATACACCCACACACTTATATATATATATATATTTTGTGTGTGTGTATGTATATATATATATATATATATACATACTAAACATATATAAGTATTTATATGTATCTTTATATATGTATATATATATATATATGTACATATATGTATATGTGTATATATATGTATGTATGTATATATATATATATATATATATATACATACAAACATACAAACATACATGCATACATATATACATACATATAAACACACACACATACACACACATAATGTTCATTTATGAGACGATGTAGAACAGTTTTATGAGTAGAATCAAATAAACTAAAGTATTATCCAAAGATTCTGTCATTTTTAAAGTTTAGATGAAAGTTTATCATATTTTGAACAGGACAAGCTAGAAAGTATAACTGCTCCCTACTTATGCTTACATACGAACGTACATACATACATACATACATACATACATACATACATACATACATACATATATGCATACAAACATACATACATAAATACATACATACGTAGATTGATAGATAGATACATACATACATACATAAATACATACATACATACATACATACATACATACATACATACATACATACATACATACATACATACATACATGCATACATACATGCATACATACATATGTTCATACACGAGTACATACATACATAGATAAATACGTCCATACATACATACATACATACATACATACATACATACATATGTTCATACACGAATACATACATACATAGATAAATACGTCCATACATACATACATACATACACACATACATACATACATACATACATACATACATACATACATCATACATACATACATAGATAAATGCGTCCATACATGCATACATGCATGCATACATACATGCATACATACATATGTTCATACATGAATACATACATACATACATGCATGCATACATACATGCATACATACATATGTTCATACATGAATACATACATACATACATACATACATAAATACGTCCATACATACGTTCATACATAGATAGATAAATACGTCCATACATACGTACATATATACATACATACATACATACGTCCATACATACATACATACATACATACATACATACATACATACATACATACATACATACATACATACATACGTCCATACATTCGTACATATGTACACACCAACAATTTATGCATTTTTATTGAATGTTAGTGATACGCGACGAATTGTAATTTGTTTCGTTCTACTGAACTTGTCAAACGAATTGTTAGTTGGATCGTGTAAAGGAATATATAATGGACGGATATCGTACTAACTAAAATTCGCTATTTTATTCACCGTGTTTTATTATGTCTTGAGTCAATTATTTGAAAGTGGCTGCTAGTTTCATAACTAACCTTTTGTGTACAAATATATATACGTACATATGTATATGTGTTTATACATGTGTATTTCGTACAGTATACTTCATAGATGCGTAACTCAACGTAACGGTTCGCACACATTCATACATACATACAGACAGACAGACAGACAGACAGACAGACAGACAGTCAGACAGACAGACACACATATGCTTACATATATATATGTGCAAATCATTTTGCAGCGCTGACTCCAGTAGGTGGCACGTTTAGAGAGAATGGGACTCCGAAGCAACCCCCTTGTGATAAGCAGGAAATGGAAAGCGTCCGCCTCATAAACCTTAACTGAGATTCAAAGGTTGCATTAAGAAACCCTTGAAGAAAACTAACATCTCGGAAAAGGGACTGGCAAAAAATTGCAAGATGGACGAAAGCAATATATGGCGGAAAGGATGCTAGAAAGAGGATGGCCATGATATTTCTAAGAATGTATGTATGTATGTATGTATGTATGTATGTATGTATGTATGTATGTATGTATGTATGTATGTATATATATATATATAGAGAGAGAGAGAGAGAGAGATAGATAGATAGATAGATAGATAGATAGATAGATAGATAGATAGACAGACAGACAGATAGATAGATAGATAGATAGATAGATAGATAGATAGATAGATAGATAGATAGATAGATAGATAGATAGACAGACAGACAGACAGACAGACAGACAGATAGATAGATAGATAGATAGATAGATAGATAGATAGATAGATAGATAGATAGATAGATAGATAGATAGATAGATAGATAGATAGATAGGTATACGCACACATACATATATATGCATGTATGTATGTATACACATAATAGAAACAGCTGGTAAGTAATATAATTTTTATTTTACTTATATTTCCATATTTCGGTTCAAATTTTTTTTATGTGGTATACATATCTTTGCTCTGTTCAGTTCACGCGGATACAAAGTAAGAACATTGTTTCCCTATTCAGCCATTGTACAGTCACAGAGATAAATGGTCTTGTTTAGATAAACTATAATTGTATTGTCTAGAATTATGCGTGTCTACTCATCTTTCTGTATCGTTTCTTTCCTGCGAGAAACTAGCTAGCAAATCTCAATAGGTGTTTATAATAACAGTCTTTCAATCCTAACCTCTCCAAACACAGTTTAAACTTTCTAAACAGAAAACTAATAACACTAACACTGATTCATTATGAATCTGATATATGCTGGGTAGACAGCAAATTCCTCTTCAGCCATTCATCTGTGGGCTCTAAAATACAGCAAAATCCAACTTTCTATAAAAAAGATTATCATTATCTGAATGTGACACACCTACTCACACAGTCCGTTCCACGCTTGACTGAATGCTTGACCGAACTATAAACAATAATAGAATTCCAACATCAAACCAAGCAAAATCTCCTCACAACAACATTCTATCAACCCACACCCTACAAATAAATGTTTCATCATATCCTAATCTTTCCCTTTCCCTACACATCTATTTCACTCACCAATCTATCCCACATTTCACTATACTGTGCTGCAGTTGGTCCGTATATAGTGGCTTGAAAATCTGATAGACGTGATCCCGTTGATCACCTTGTTGTCTGTTTATATGTGAAATCACCGAATTGAAAATAGGTGTTGTTCACGATAATGGTCAGGAGTTAATGGATGTCTGAACACGTGAAACCGAAACAGTAAAGGCTACAAGAAATGATGCAGTCTGCGTTTTGGCTGATAGTTGTATGTGTGTGTGTGTGTGTGTGTGTGTGTGTGTGTGTGTTTGTGCATAAACATTTTATAGAACTCCAATTAGCCCACCTAAAAAAAAACACCTTGCCAAAGACTATATAAAGCCAAAATAAACCCATAGATAGCGCACTTTGACGAAGGCGAGCAAGCTTTTCTTCTTTGTTTTCTTTGTTTGTTTGTTTTTTTTTTGTGGAATATGTATAAAATTGTAGTGTTGGCAAGCAACGCTTATTATTTTTTTTTATCATCTAATTTTGTTTGGTGTACGGTATTATAGTTGATAGTTATCACTCCTTGTTGAAAATTCATGGATAAACCAACAAACAAATGTAGAAGTTGTGTTTCAGATGTAACAGTTTCAGTTGCGAAGTTCCCAAATTTCATAGTTACATTGACATTTTCTGTTTGAGACATGTTCTCTTGTTTATTAGATTGTGGCTTCGCGATGACGAGGACGTTTTCCTGTCGGGGGTGTGTGTTATAGTAATGTTTTCAAACTACTGTAATATTTTCATTGCTACTGTCTCTTCCGTCTGATGACGAGATCTAAAAGGTCATAAAATGTAATGTGTTGATAGTTTTTTGGGAACTGTACTAGTCCAAGCCAAACAAAGACGGCTAATGCAAAAGGTTTTTAAAAATGATTTATTTATTTATTGATGCATGCATATATGTATGTATATGTGTGTATATATGAGTGTATATATATATATATATATTAGGGTTATGAAATTTTGATTTCTTTTGGAAGTAAACAATTTTCTGTAT
>NC_043005.1:40533520-40541020 GCF_006345805.1 Octopus sinensis
TAAAAAAAAGATTATTATCATTATTATCGAGGTGACGAACTGGCAGAGTCGTTAGCACGACGGGCGAAATGCTTAGCGATATTTCGTCTGCCACTATGTTTTGAGTTCAAATTCCGCTTAGGTCGACTTTGCCTCTCATCCTTTCGGGGTCGATTAAATAAGTACCAGTTACGCACTGGGGTCAATATAATCGACTTAACCCCTTCCCCCAAGATTCAGGCCTTGTGCTTCCAGTAGGAGGGATTATTTATAAAGGCCACGAGCTGGCAGAATCGTTAGCACACCGGGCGAAATGCTTAGCGGCACTTCGTCTGCCTGCACGTTCTGTGTTCAAATTCCGCCGAGGTCGACGTTGCCTTTCATCCTTTCGGGGTCGATAAAATTAAGCACTAGTCAAACACTGGGGTCGATGTAAACGACTAGTCCCCCCCCCCGCTAATTTCAAGCCTTCTGCCTTCAGTAGAAAATATTATTGCTATTAATAAAAGGAGGAAGAGGAATGCCATTGTTATCTGGGACTAAATAAAAATATGCGTTGCCGTGGGACGTCATGTGTTCACCTCATAAAAAAGTGCAGTTAAAGAAAAATATCTGTTACTGCTAATCAGTAGTTTACATTTCCAGTATGCTGGAAATACATCCAGCTTCAAACTAGTCAATCACTAGTATACACTCTTTTACTTCTGTACGTGTGTATTTGTACATACTACAGGATAAACACCTGGAATGCTTTACATATTTTCACAGTGCCATTAATAATGGCTTGCAATCGTGATTCCCTAATTAGGCGTATACTTTCTGTTTTATGATGAACAGTTTCTTAAGGTTGTTACCTAGAGGTTCAGTTATATAACTAAAGTCTCAGTAAACTATAAAAGAAAGCCTCCTTATTTAGAACAGCACAAAATTTCAAGGCTGTTTATTGAATAGCTTATAGAACAAGTGGGAAGACGCGTGTTTATTTATCCTTAAAACCTTAAGTAGCAGGTAGTTGGCTGCATAAAACAAACAATAATAATAATACAGTGAGGAAGATATTGCTATCTATCTATCTATCTATCTATCTCTATCTATCTATCTATCTATCTATCTATCTATCTATCTATCGATATATCTATCTATCTATCTATCTATCTATCTATCTATCTATCTATCTATCTATCTATCTATCTATCTATCTATCTATCTATCTATCTATCTGTGTGTGTGGGTCTGTCTATATGTTTGGCTGGCTGGATTTCTGGCTGGTAACTCTATCTATCTATCTATCTATCTATCTATCTATCTATCTATCTATCTATCTATCTATCTATCTATCTATCTATCTATCTATCTATCTATCTATCTATCTATCTATCTATCTATCTATCTATCTATCTGTGTGTGTGGGTCTGTCTATCTGTTTGGCTGGCTGGATTTCTTGCTGGTAACTTTATCTATCTATCTATCTATCTATCTATCTATCTATCTATCTATCTATCTATCTATCTATCTATCTATCTATCTATCTATCTATCTATCTATCTATCTATCTATCTATCTATCTATCTATCTATATCTATCTATCGTCAATAGCTGAGTCTATCGTCAATAGCTGAGTCTATCGTCAATATTGTCACGCCTCCTTCCTTCAAACGGGAAGGAAGAGCTATTTTCATCATCCTTGTGGCTATGGCGAAAGAATGTATCTGGTGGACGCGTCTGAAAGGATTGGAGACAAACACTTTCCTCTCTGGTCAATCTCTCATCAACTTCTTCAAGTACCACTTGAAAAGGAAAGTGAGAGTAGAGAGGCAAGTTTTGTCTAGCGAATGTTTTAAAAAAAGATGGGTGAATGTAGCAAGAATGGCACGTATGAATGACGAAGCCACCTTGAGCATAGTCCTATGAACCCAGAAATCGAAAACAGAGAGTTGCTTATTTGCAAAAAAAAAAAAAAAAAAAAAAAAGAAATATAAAATGTGACTTCATTGACCGAGGTTACCGTGGTCTTTTCCGCAGGCTTTTCTTTCCACGGGTAAACCTCACCTGTCCTCCCCTTTACACTTCATATTGACATTTCTGTGATAACGATCCCTATTGATCATTTTTTTTTCCTCTCCCCCCCTTTTTTTTTTTTTTTTTTTTTTAACCCCCCTTATTTTTGTCCTCTTTCTCTCCTTTTACGATCCCTTTTGATCGAACCTCCCCCTTCCTTTTTTTTTTTTTTTTTTTAATACCTTCAAAAGAAAAGCTCTACCTTGTAATTTGTTCTATCTGTGTGCAGCCCTGTGTGGCTAATAAAGAAACATATCTATCTATCTATCTATCTATCTATCTATCTATAAAAATTAATACAGAGTTGCTTATTTGCAAAAAAAAAAGAAATATAACATATGACTTCATTGACCGAGGTTACCGTGGTCTTTTCCGTAGGCTTTTCTTTCCACGGGTAAACCTCACCTGTCCTTCCCTTTACACTTCATATTGACATTTCTGTGATAACGATCCCTATTGATCAAATTTTTTTTCTTTCCCCCCACCTTTTTTTATTTTTATTTTTTTTTATTATATCCCCCTAGCTATGTCTGCTTGTATACCTCTCTGTCTATTTTCATTATCACTATATTACTTACCATTCTAATACGTACAAACAATATACAAAAATGTCAATATTTAAAATCCACTCGACTGGTTTTCGCCACTTCGTCCCTTCCTCTTTAGAAAAATGATCTCATTAAATTCAGGCATCGGCACTATTGTTGATTACGCTGCACCCTCACTTACACACCATGTTGCTCCCAGTTCCCATCACGTTATTATCTTATTATGTGTGAATATCAGAAAATATGCAAGGCGAGCGGGGCTGGCCATGGTCTTTGCAAGCTTTACCAGACAGGTGTAATAGGTGTGAGAGTAGTTCAGTTTGAACTACCGTAGGTTGATAAGTCCATGGAAAATATTGTGAGCAAATCTTGGCAGGAGGCCAGCAATTTCGGCGGAGGGGGTAAGTAGATTACATCGACCCCAGTTCTTAACAAATACTTATTTTATCGATCCTGAAAGGATGAAAATCAAAGTCGACCCCGGTGGAATTTGAACTCAGGACGTGAAGTTGAACGAAATACCGCTGAGTTTTTTGCCCGGCGTGCTAACAATTCTGCCAGCTCGCTGCCTTAACTCTGTGGAAAATATTGGCAACGAGAAAGTATCAGAAGGTTACAGTTCTGGGAGACAGCACTCTACTTTACTTTTATATTGCTTTACAACGTGAACATGTGAATATTCGCCATATTGGACATTTAAAATCAGCAAAAAACAAAACAAAAAAACAAACAAGTAAAAAGTAGAAATTTAATATCATTTTCATTTATTCTTTTACTCGTTTCAGTCATTAGACTGCAGCCATGCTGGGGCACTGCCTTCAAGAATTTCCAATCGAACGAATCGACCCCAGTACTTCATCGTTTATTTTTAAGCTTGGCACTTATTCCATCGCTCCTTTTTGCCGAACAACCAAGTTACGGGGATATAAACACACCAATACCTATTTCTTTACTACCCACAAGGGGCTAAACACAGAGGGGACAAACAAGGACAGACAAACGGATTAAGTCGATTACATCGACCCCAGTGCGTAACTGGTACTTAATTTATCGACTCCGAAAGGATGAAAGGCAAAGTCGACCTCGGCGGAATTTGAACTCAGAACGTAGCTGCAGACGAAATACGGCTACGCATTTCGCCCGGCGTGCTAACGTTTCTGCCAGCTCGCCGCCTAATAAACACACCAATACCGGTCGTCAAGCAGTGGTGGGATACAAACACAAACACAACCTGTTCAAATGATTCGCTTGTAGTAATCAAATGTATGCATACTTATTTTTTATTGAAGAAGGAAATGTTAGAAAGGGCTGATGTATTCATTTGACTTTTAAAACCTTGTATTTCATCAAGTGAGTTCTTCAGGAAATGCGTTCTCTCATCAATAATTTTTCAAAAAAGTAACCTAATGGCCAATGGCACGAACTAAGATAATTCGGATGCTCTCAAAAATTGCAATAAAGTTAAGTTTGTCTTTATACTTAGAGAAAGAAAACTAAAGCAAACCTGGGGCAAATAGTGAACGCGTACACAAACGAAAAGATTTCTTTGTTAGAGAAATGATACATATGAAAAACAACGAAAGAGAACAGCGGGGATTTGATGTAAGTGATCCACAGCTTGCTTACCGAGAAGAACAGATGTCGCTTTAGCAATGATATACGAGACAACAGAACATATTGTGCCTGTGAACCGGTTCTTATTGTTGTTCAATGTAGATTTCTTTGTTTAAGGTTATGACGTGAGGAGAGATGTGAAGGCGCATAACCAAGTGGTTATGGTGTTGCATTCACGATCGGGCTATCGTGGTTTCAATTCCTGGACCGGGTGGTGCGTTTGTTCTTGAGCAAAACACTTCATCTCACGTTGCCCTGCAAACACTTCGGCACTCGACGTGTGATATCCTGTGCACCTGTTCAGGCAACGTCGATTTGATGGAGGGAATGAACAAATGTACAACACATATATTTGATCACTATAAACAAATCATTTGTACAGGTTGTTCAACAAGGAATTGCAGAACCGTTTTTTCTCGGAGTATGAGAGACTACCATCATTATATGAGGAGAGATACGACTGCTATTTCAAGGAGGTTGAGCAATTACATAGAGACTCCCTCGTTAGCTTATGTCATTTAGGACGGTTTTTCTCGTAGATGGGGATGAGCATCATAGGGAAGGGCATGAACAGACTAAAAAGGAGGCAGGCAAAGTATCATGTTTAATAAAGTTAAGATGGTTTTAGACTTTTTAATCTTGTGTCCAACTTCATAAAGTAAGAAGAATTATATGGATGCTAATATTTTGTCTTCTCATTAGTCATGATGATCCGCGGGGTTATCTTTGCTCTTCATACCTCCAGGATCGATAAAAAATAACGTATCACTCATATACTGGGGTGAATAATATTGACTAAACCTCTGTCCTCAAATGTGGGAATTTGAACTCAGAACGTAAAGGGGCGGAACAAACACCGCAAGGCATTTATCCAACTTTTTGCTGATTCTGCCAATCCGACCCAATGTTTCTTATTTAGGCATAAGGTCAGAAATTTTCGAGAGAGGGTTGGTTGATTACATGGATCTCAGTTGAGGACTGGTACTTTACTTTACCGATCTCAGAGGGATGAAAAGCAAAACTACTTCGGCAGAATTTGAACTTAGAATGTAAGGTACCGCAAGGTATTTTGTCCGACGCACTAATAATTCCGCCAATCTACCAAATTGACACAAGGCCAACAATCTTAGTGAAGGAGTTAGTCCGTTGGTTCTCAACAATTTTTTACATATGGATCCCTTTGATACTTATTTTATTCGGATGAACCTTCATAGCTATTTGATGTTTTAAAAATCCAATTATAGTTTTATAATGAATATTATTAGGAATTGTATTTAAAAAGAAAAAGTTAAAATATTTTGAATATTATAGAAGTATAACCAGTTTATTGCACATAAAATTTAACAACAAAATCTTATATGGATCCCTCTCCAAGAGCCATATGGACCCCTAAAAGTCATGTAGGCCCCCTAAGGGTCATATGAACTCTGATTGAGAACCACTGACTCAGTCGATTAAATTGACCACAGAACTTAACTGGTACAACTTAATTGTCTCGTATGTCATTTGTCGATTTTATGGAAATAAAACGTAATGTCAATTACAGTGGATTTGAATTCAGAACGTAAAGAGCCGGAAACATATTTCAGCCGATTCCGTTGATCTGTCTCTCAGCAGCGGCCTTCCTCACCTCTTTTTTGATCAGAATTAGTCATTTACAAAATTACTATTCTCATCACTAAGGTGTAAAAAATCTTACGACATGCGTCATCAAATATGCTGGTGCCCACTTAACTTTTGGTCAATGTAGTCAGGAATAAACTATGTATATAATAAGACAGGATGGTCACGGCTAGAATACTTGTAGTACTAGGTTCCGTTCGATCAGAACTGGCTCAAGGCAAATCAACAACAACAAAAAAAGAAATTACATCTTGATCAGTTGGTAAACTTCTACATACGAGCTTAAGTTTGACCTATATTAGAATTTTTTCTCATATAACTGGGAAGGTTCTATTCATAGAAACAAAAACGTCGTTGATCGCTGGTTCTCAAACTGACAAATAACAGCCTTTATTAGAAATAAATAATGAGGCAATTTGTTGCGCTTTGTATGTATGTATGTATGTATGTATGTATGTATGTATGTATGTATGTATGTATGCATACTCTCTATACAAATTATTCATCCCCTAACCATACTATTTGTCTCCTCCCGATATAAGCAAAAAAAAAACAATGTCTGGAAGACGCACAATAACGTAAGAGCGCACCTTGATGTAACGCCAATGAAATGCCACTCTAATATCTAAAACCGCAAATATTACGTAAATTTTTCACCTACTCTGTTACTTGTTTCAGTCATTTGACTGCGGCCATGCTGGAGCACCGCCTTTAGTCGAGCAAATCGACTCCAGGACTTATTCTTTGTAAGCCTAGTACTTACTTAATCTATCGGTGTCTTTTGCCGAACCGCTAAGTTACGGGGACGTAAACACACCAGCATCGGTTGTCAAGCGATGTTGGGGGGACAAAAACAGACACACAAACATACACACACACACACACACACACACACCACACACACACACACCACACACACACACACACACATATGTCGGCCCGAGGCTATAGTAGAAGACACTTGCCCAAGGTACCACGCAGTGTGACTAAACCCGGAACCATGTGGTTGGTAAGCAAGCTACTCACCACACAGCCACTCCTGCGCCTATACTTCGAAACTTCGCATAAATATGGTGTTGAAAAGCAGGGTCGGTAGAGAAACAATTATAACTGATTATTAAAGATGTGTTGAAATATTTCTTTGTCTTATTATTTGGATTGTGTGTTCGTTTCTCTTTTTGCTACCTCTGATTTTATTTTTGAATATTCAATATAAATGAAGATATTTCCTCCGTTTGGCTGCTTTTCTTTCTACAAAACGGGAAGTTACATTACGGAACAGTTATTTTAACGAGTTGTATTCATTTAACACCCGGCGAGATACATCTGCACCACCGGATGCTCCTGAACCAGTTGTTGAGTGTCCCACACATGAGGAATCAATGCTAGATGCGTCGAAACAATTGTCGTGATTAATAATGAATTCTCGTATATTCTATATTCCGTCTTTCATTTTCCATATATATGAGTATGTGTATGTGTGTGTTTGTGTGTGTGTGTTTATGTGGGTGTATGTGTGTGCGCGTACGGACGTATGTATGTATGCATCTATGTATGTATGTTAGTATTCAGTTTATTTCAAGGTTTCTTGCCAACAGAGAAAGAATCGGTTTCTAACCTAGATCCAAGGTTCCTTCAGTGGAATTTCAACATCAACGGCAGGGTATTTTTTATGTAT
>NC_043005.1:40543520-40556020 GCF_006345805.1 Octopus sinensis
GCTAATATCCATATTTTATTCATTCATTCATTGATATATATATTCTGCATCAGTATTCCTTTGAAGGACCCAACGATTACACACTCGCCTAACAGGTTGGAGCAGCAGCAGCAACATCAGCAGCAGCATCAGTAGTAGTAGTAGTAGTAGTAGTAGTTGTAGTGGTGGTGGTAGTGGTTGTGGTGGTGTAGTGTAACCTTCGCTGCTGCAGTTAAAACTAATTTTGTTTTGTTGTATTTCCTATTCACAAACTACAGCCCGTAACAAACTACGTTCATACAAACCCTTCCCTCCTACACACTTACACACACACTTACACACACACACGTCCGTACACACGTTGACGTATATCTATATCTGTCTCCTCTGCATATATATATAAATATAGGCTTTTTTTTCTCTAAAACTATACACATTGTCGCACTCATTCAGTGAGCGCGCTTATAGAAGCTATTTTTAAGTCTTGTCACACAAACACAAAAAGTAAACAACAACAAAAAGGAAGAAAGAAAGACAAGACATCTAACAAAACAAGGATATCCTAATATTATAACATCACTCTTCATCATCACTTACGAACTGCAACAACTGTCAAGAGTTGTGATAAAACAACGATTAAGAAAGATCTTAAATACTTCGTTATTACTCTGTGTGGAAAATAAATAAAAAGTGAAAGAAAGCAGCATGGCCAGCCGGGTAGAAAATATCACATTGCGCTATTGTTCCACCTGTATCTTAATACTCATATGCTCATTGTTCTTTGCCAGAGCCAATTCCATATATAAGGTAAAGTGATAATTTTTTCTATATAACAAAATCTGAATTTTCTTTCATTTTTCTCTTGCCTTTATTACCTTTATTTCTTTCCTTCTTTCTCTCGCTCTCCGACACCATACCTATCTCTCTGTCTGTCTGTATTGCTTTCAAATTTTGGCACAAGGCCTAGCAATTTCGGGAGACAGGGTAAGTAAGCTGGACGTCCAACATCGACTCCTAATGTTCGACAGGTACTTATTTTTACCGACCTCGAAAGAATGAAAGGCAAGGTCGACATTGGCGGAATTTGAACTCAAAAAGGTAGAGAGAGAGACGGACGAAATGCCGCTAAGCATTTGGTCCGGTGTGCTAACGATTCTGCCAGCACGCCTTATATATATATATATGTTTCGTTTTTGGATTTGGTTTGCAAGATTCTTTATATGAGTTCGTGTGTTGAAGCATATTCTGTTGTGTCTGGGGAGAGTCATTCTCTTTTAGTGCCTTATTATTTAACACACTCACCGGTAAAATTTCCACTTATTTCTTATTTTTATTTTCTAAAATTTTCGTTACGTCTTGCAACCTTTTCAATAGTCTTGACTCTCTATGAGTGTGTGTATATATATAAATATATGTATTTACATGTGTATATATGTATGTGTATATATATATATATATATATATATATATATATATATATATATATATATATATAATAGATAGATAGATAGATAGATAGATAGATAGATAGATAGATAGATAGATAGATAGATAGATAGATAGATAGATATACATACATATACATATATATATATATATGAATTTTTATGCATATATATGTTTGTGTGTGTGTAAGTGTAATTATGTATTTATGCATAATAGCGTGACTGGGATGTCTAGTTTCAGCTCTCTGACTTATTCAACAATACTAATTGAATGGGTTAGATAAACTAACAGCTAGTGATGAAACTTTAAGAGTCCCAGTCAACCCAAACTGTATAGTATCTTTTGATTTTACTAAAAGTATTGGGTCCTTTTACATGTCATTGTTCGTTGCTTATAAATTTATGATTGAATAGCACGAACATTAACACTTAGTGTATGTGTGTGTTGTGCGTGTGTGTGTATGTGTATGTGTGTATGTAAGTATAGTATTATACTGGATACAACTAACTCAAAGAAAATAGAAAAAGAACTCAACACCTCTTTATTGTGGTTATAGGAAAGTTCAGTGTCTTTTAGGGACCAGGAGTTACATTTTGGATGGGAATCTTAGACACGCGCGCACACACTCACACACATACACACTCACAAACACACACATTCAATTACACACAGGCACATATATGTATATACATATATGTATGCATATACATGCTTGTATATATGTATATGTGTGTATATATATTTATGTGTATATGTAATATATTATACATATGTGTATGAAAGGCGGCGAGCTGGCAGAAACGTCAGCGCGCCGGGCGAAATGCTTAGCGGTATTTCGTCTGCCGCTACGTTCTGAGTTCAAATTCCGCCGAGGTAGACTTTGCCGTTCATCCTTTCGGGGTCGATAAATAAAGTACCAGTTTCGCACTGGGGTCGATGTAATCGACTTAATCCATTTGTCTGTCCTTGTTTGTCCCCTCTATATTTAGCCCCTTGTGGGTAGGTAGTAAAGAAATATATACATATGTGTATGTATTATATATATATATGCATACTGTATGCAAATACACAGAGTATATACGATAGCTACGTATGTGTATCACAGTGATGATGATGATTATAACTGCTACCTCCACCACCACTACCACCACCACTACCACCACCACCACCAACAACAACAACAGCAACACCCCTCTGTTTTTGCTACTATCGTCATCAGGTACGCCTCTGTGAGCCAACGATGGAGCCTCCACGAGTTTTTCTCGATCTGTTAGGAACAATAGTCAAATTTCCATCAGACCACATCTTAATCGCGACCGCATAAAAAAACATGTACGCGGTCGCACGATATGCTAGACATAGCATGTTACATCTCCCTGAAAATACCATACCTGAAATATAAAATCTATATAAAAAAAAATTTTTTTTTAATAAAAAAAAGAAAAAGAAAATAGGAAATGTTGGGTGATTCAATTCTTGAATACATTGTCTGAAAATTTTGCGGGATGGCCATGGCTGGAATCAGAATCTAAACAACAGAAGAAAACTGCTAATATAGTGTAGTGCACTCGCTGCATGAGGTGACAGTGAAATATGGGTGGTCCAGAGCATAGAGAGTCTGTTCTGAATGACTCATGCACCGTAAAATGCAATTGTACAGATGTATACCAATGTACATATATGTATGTGTTCATAGGTGGATGGCTGAATGCACACTCGTGTAGTAAGTACATAAGCATATATGGTTATATGTGCGCGTGTACGTGCGTATGTGTGTGTGTGTGTGTGTCAGTGTGTATGTGTGTGTGTGTGTGCGCGCACGCGGTCATATATATGTATAAATAAACGAACGATATTCATGGGTCCCAAAACTATATATAGAGAGAGATAGAGATAGAGATAGATAGAGATAGATAGATAGATAGATAGATAGATAGATAGATAGATAGATAGATAGATAGATAGATAGATAGATAGACAGACAGGCAGACAGCCATATAGATAGATAGATAGATAGATAGATAGATAGATAGATAGATAGATAGATAGATAGATAGATAGATAGATAGATAGATAGATAGATAGATAGATAGATAGATAGATAGATAGATAGATTTCTTTATTAGCCACACAGGCTGCACACAGACAGAACAAATTACAAGGTAGAGCTTTTCTTTTGGGGGTAAAAAAGAGGGGGTTGGTTTTCGATCAAAAGGGATCGTAAAAGGAAAGAAAGAGGACAAAAAAAGGGGAGGATTTTAAAAAAAGGTGGGGAGAGGGAAAAAAAAAGTTGATCAATAGGGATCGTAATCACAGAAATGTCAATATGAAGTGTAAAGGGGAGGACAGGTGAGGTTTACCCGTAGATAGATAGATATAGATAGATAGATAGATAGATAGATAGATAGATAGATAGATAGATAGATAGATAGATAGATAGATAGATAGATAGACAGACAGAGACAGACAGACAGACAGACAGACAGGTAGGTAGGTAGGTAGGTAGATAGATAGATAGATAGATAGATAGATAGATAGATAGATAGATAGATAGATAGATAGATAGATAGATAGATAGGTAGGTAGGTAGGTAGGTAGGTAGGTAGACAGAGACAGACAGACAGACAGATTGCTAGACTGAATGTTTATTTCCGTTCTCTTTACCCTTCCATCTCATTCATCCCCACCGTCTCCGCCTCATACTCTCTGACCTGTCTCTTCGCTTTATTTATCTCCATACTATATTAGGTAGGACCTCGCGTTGTGAATCTATCAATACATGTTTATTCTAAACTGCATTGTATATTTTGTCCAAAGCACTTCGTTCAACTGATTGAAAACGAGTCATCTCGTTATTTTTTTTTTGTTGTTTTTATATATTAAACATCTCTAGTTTACTAATTGTTTGAATACTATCAGTTGGACCTACTTTTTCTAAGTTTTTCTTGACTTACAGTGTATTGTATACAAAATATTGTTTAATTAACTACAAGGCATAAAACGTACAAATATACAAATTAAGCTAATTACTTATATGCTAGCATAATTATTTAGAACTGCTAAAACAGCTGATCTATGCTGTTGACTGGAAAGCGAAGCCGGGTACCTTTTCTCTGAAGAACAACCAACAAACCGTGAAACGCTCCGTCCGAAGACTCCCCTCCCTCCATTTTTTTTTTGTCTGCACATTAGTTTATATAGAATGTGCACACATTATTATTTAAACCAAAGTGAAGCTTTGTAATGTTTAAATTTATTTTTGTTCTGATTTACATTTTTGTGCATAATACGCAAACATACATACATCATACAAATATACATTCATACACATCTGCATACGCATAGACGTTTCTCTCTCTCTCTCTCTCTCTCTCTCTCTCTCTCTTCACTGTGAGTGTAGGTATGTGTCTTTGCATGTGCATGTTGGACCAAATGCATAAGCTGCGCCCTGGTGCAGTGATTATTAGAGACGTGAGAGCAACAGGCAAAGAGACGAGGCAGCAGACAGCCTGGTGGGCTGTCATGTAGACAGACGACCGGGCAGAAAGGGAGAGAGAGAGAGAGATAGAGAGAAGAGAGAGAAGAGAGAGACAAAGCGATAATGATAAAGATGGAAGAAAGAGGATGGAGAGAGAGAGAGAGAAAGAGAGATAAATAGACAATAATCACAGGACTATTTGCAATCGTTAGATGATCAACAGAGGTTGTAACTGACAGATTACACTTGCATAAAGACTACACGGACAACAGATGACAGATAATAGATAAAAAGACGGGAGAATAGGAGAGAAGTACTGAAACGTATATTTACAGACAGGCAGACAGACTGATCGATAATCAATCTGACTGATAGAAATATAATAAGCAAATAACTAAAATGATACAACTTTAATACAGCGACCCGTAACCCCTTCCTTTAATTCACACTTTATTGACCGAGTCTTCTTATTCCCCCCTTTTCGGTTTCCTCTCTCTCTCTCTCCTACACCATAGTAAAGTAGCACCCCCCCTCTCTCTCTCTCTCTGCTGTTCTCTGTCGTTCTCTCAAGCTAAGCACGTATCTCTTTTTCAAGCACAACCTTACAAATGATGCACACACACACACACACACACACATACACACACACACACACGCAATAGGAACATGCATACACATGAGTGCATATGTATACGAGAAGAGGGAGAGAGCGAGAGAGTGCGTGTGTGTGTGAGAGAGAGAGAATGTATATATGTATGTATGTTATGCAGTTGTCCTCCAGCTTCCTCGTCTTACGATCAAAGCTGACCCGAGGCCATAAACATTTTACCGCTCTTCTCATTTAACCATAATCACACCACTATTACCACCACCGCCACCACCACTAACTGCACCGCCGCTGCCACTACCACCACCACCACCACCACCACCACTAACTGCACCGCCGCTGCCACTACCATCATATGTTAGAACAGCTCTCTCCACTTTTTTTTTTTCAAACCTCTCACATTCTATATTACACTCCCCGCCAACTCGTCTTACTCTCATATTTCTACTATAAATCTATATATGTCACACCATAACATTCGACTCGGCATCTGAATGAATGCTTTTTTGTTTGTTTGTTTGTTAGTTTCTACGTGAATGAAATGTCAAGAATTAGATATTTATATATTATAAATAAATAACCTTATCGTTCGTTGCTTCTGTCTTCTCATTTTCCTTTTTTTTTTACTTTTTCCTCTCTGATTTTTTTTTTCTTCTTTTTCTTGACATCCTTTTCTGTTTCAGAATTCGCGCGCGTACTTGCATGTGCATGTATGTATGTATGTATGTATGTATGTATGTATGTATGTATGTATGTATGTATGTATGTATGCATGCATGTATGTATGTATGTATGTATGTACGTATGTGTGTATGTATGTATGTATGTATGTATGTATGCATGCATGTATGTACGTATGTGTGTATGTATGTATGTATGTATGTACGTACGTATGTATGTATGTATGTATGTATGTATGTATGTATGTATTTATGTATGTATGTATGTATGTACGTATGTGTGTATGTGTATATGTGTGTGTGTGTGTGTCAGTGTATCTGTATGTAATAAATGTTTGATTGTTTTAACTTTAAATATTTGTTTACACACGAAAAGAGATATATTCAGATGTGTTAGTATACACATAATTATGTCTGTACTCTTCTCTTTGTGTGTATGTGTGTACATATATTTCTGTGTACGCTCCTCCATATCTGTGACTGATTCTGTAAATGTATGTGCTTCCCTATATATGTGTGCTCGTGTGTGTGTATGTTTATGTGTGTGAGTGTGTGCGTTTGTGTGTGTGTGTGTGTCAGTGTATCTGTATGTAATAAATGTTTGATTGTTTTAACTTTAAATATTTGTTTACACACGAAAAGAGATATATTCAGATGTGCAAGTATACACATAATTATGTCTGTACTCTTCTCTTTGTGTGTATGTGTGTACATATATTTCTGTGTACGCTCCTCCATATCTGTGACTGATTCTGTAAATGTATGTGCTTCCCTATATATGTGTGCTCGTGTGTGTGTATGTTTATGTGTGTGAGTGTGTGCGTTTGTGTGTGTGTGTGTGTGTGTGTCTACGTGTGTGTGAGTGTGTGCGTGCCCCTTGTGTGTAAGTGAGATATAATATTTGTGTAAGTATTGTTATTCGTTATTTTCGATTTTCAAAGAAAAACATCAAAAAACCTGATTTTTCCATATTGGCTTCTCGTGGTTTCCACTCTCTAATTATTAACAAAATACGAACATTCATCATGGCAATATTTCTCTATGCCTCATAAAATCATTATTTTTTTCTTTGATGATGATGATGATGATGATGATGATGGTGGTGGTGGTGGTGGTCGTCGTCGTCGTCGTCGTCGTTCTGATAGTAGTGGTGGTGATGATGATGATGCTGATGGTGGGATGATAATGATGATGATGATGATGGGATGATAATGATGTTGGTGGTGGTGGTGAGATGATGGTGGTGGTGGTGGTGATGATGACGATGATGGTGACGATGACGATGATAACAATGATGATGGTGGCGGCGGTGATGGTGGTGGTGGTGGTGGTGGTGGTGGTGGTGATGGTGCGGAGGAGGAGAGGAGTATGTTTACAGACCTTTGCGTTCAACGTTCAAATTTTGCCGAAGTTATTTTTTGCCACTTTCATCTGTTAAGGGATGAGATCGATTTAATGTAACTAAAGAAAAGATCAAGTAAATAGAGTAAGAGTAATCCCAGATTAGAAACCAAGAGTTGGGCGTTCATAATCCAATTTCCGTCACCAATACGGCGTTATATGATTCATGCCATTGCCCATCTTAAAGTTGGTTGCCGTGG
Organism: Octopus sinensis; assembly: GCF_006345805.1. Lineage (NCBI taxonomy): Eukaryota > Metazoa > Mollusca > Cephalopoda > Octopoda > Octopodidae > Octopus > Octopus sinensis. The sequence goes on from NC_043005.1 coordinate 40,551,312, forward strand.
ATGTTGCTTGACATTGGTCTTCTAGAGAAAATTTGGTTGCTCTAAAAAGCTTTCAGCTCTCACACAGATGGTTGCTTTTAGAATTCAGGAGGGTTGTGAAATTTGTATTTTTCGTTAAGGAAAGATCGTACACGTGTTCGAGGGGTCCTCTTTGGTGCACTGGACAGATTTACTAGTTGAACCTTTCTCATGAATAATATAACTTCATCACATTTCGATGATGCGGTCCCACAGGCACATGAGCACTTGAAGATGACACAAGTCGAGATACTAGTTTTGTTAAAATGGCTTTGCCCATCTGGCTTACATATAAGCCACAGGGTAGGGACAGCGACAGGGTAGGGTGTAAAAGTTGTATTGTTAAGAAGTTTACTTCGCATCGGTTTCTGGTTTAATCTTATTGCGTAGTACTTTGGGCAAGTATTTTCTACGACATTGTCAGGTTGATCAATAACCAGTGAAACAAATTTGATAAACAGAAACTGAATGGAAGCCCGACAGTAAGACAGTTCCTGTTCTTAGGTGATCAATTTAATCATCTATCGGTTTCACACGGCTGCCACGGCCAGCAAAAGGGACCAACAACTCAGGCAATCATTCTAGTTATCACATGCTTAGAAGGCCACGTCATATATTTGGAATTTTCCAGGTATGGAAATGCATTAAATTCCTTCTGGATTTTGTCAAAAGAAAACTAGTTTTGAAGGAGGGCGGAGTCAAAAATTAATGCAATTTTTCTTTTTCTTTACTCTTTGACTTACATTGGAGATTTGGAAGGGAATGCAAATAAAGGTCGCATTACATTTTGACTCACTCTCGTATATCTTTTTATTTGATTAAGCCATTAGACTGAGGCCATGCTGGGGCACTGCTTTGAAGATTTTTTTTAATCGAATGAATTGATCTGAAAAGTTCCCGCTTTGGGTAAAAGAAAATACAGGAGGATCCGTTAATTATGATTTTATTCAACATATCCCACTCTCAGATTCACACCATTATTGCAGCGATCCTTCAGTTTTTGTAAGCCATGTAAAAGAACTCGGAAGGCCGCACCTCCAACTGGGCCTTTCGTAACACCATTAAAGCTAGGAACTTTTCAGCACCCCCTCGTGTGAGTGTGTGTGTGTGTATGTATGTGTGTGTGTGTGTGTGTGTGTGTGTGTGTGTGTGTGTGTGTGTGTGTGTGTGTGTGTGTGTGTGTCTGTGTGTGTATTATATATACATATTTATATATAGTAGAAAGTAAACTGCAAACAAAGTAATTTACAGTCGAGAAAAATGTTTTATAAAGATGATATATATGCTTTTCAACATCTATTCTTTTGCATCCATTCTTGAATTTATTAGGAGAAAATTCATTGCATCTGCAGAAGATTAACAGCACTGTTTGAACTTTCTGCCGTCCATTCATCCCCGCTCTGTTTGTAATAAAAATGTGTCAAGATCATTGCCAATAATTCAGATACTCTCCCTCCCTCCTCATTCTCTCTCTTAGTTATAATAATGAAAGCTTTGATGCTGCGTTTCAATTATTCTCTCGAACACTTTATTCCTATATTTAGTTTTCCGTCTTTGTAAATATTAGTTTCAAGTTTTGGCACAAGGCCAGCTAGTTCGGAGGCAGGGGACTGGTCGATGTAATCTACCCCAGTGCGCAACTGGTACTTATTTTATCGATTCCAAAAGAATGAAAGGCAAAGTCGACCCCGGCGACAGTTGAACGCAGAACGTAAAGACCGACGAAATACCTATTTCTTTACTACCCACAAGGGGCTAAGCTCAGAGAGGAAAAACAAGGACAGACAAACGGATTAAGTCGATTATATCGACCCCAGTGCGTAACTGGTACTTATTTAATCGACCCTGAAAGGATGAAAGGCAAAGTCGACCTCGGCGGAATTTGAACTCAGAACGTAGCGGCAGATGAAATACCGCTAAGCATTTTTTCCGGCTTGCTAAGGATTCTGCCAGCTCGCAACCTTCTGACTATTAAAAATTGATTGTGCTTGTAAAGACACCGAAATTCAGCTTGTCCGGGGGTGGGGGAGCATCATTTGTAAGGTCAAATCTGACCACCATTAGGCACTGGATGACTTTAGCGGAGATCTGCTTTAGATGGGTTGGGGGAACGTTTGACGGAAACTTGGCTGCTCTTTCTTGATGTTCAAGCAATCGCTTTGAGGCTTTCTTGACTTGTTGCAACTTACATCGATGAGATACTGGTTCCAAAAGAAGTGAAGACGGCAGCCTAATTTTTTTATGAAATTGCATCCTGAGACAGCACCATCTAACGAGCCTAGGGTGTGTTGCTCGGTTATTAAATTAGAACAATTTCAACCATTATCGCAATTTGTTTTATCTATTTCCAAACGCAATATAGTACTTTTCGATACAATATGTTTTTTTTTTTATTATTTTCAAAAAGGGTCCTATACCTGTTACGTGTTCAGTTCATCATTTTCCTCAGTTCCAGGTGAGAGCCTCTGCGTTATTGTTCGACCTGCTAGAATTAGTAGGTAATTTTCCTCAAATTACACCTTGCTGTGTTTTAAAAAACGGGATGCGGACAGACTGGATATATGTAGTTTTACACAAGTGGCATAGCATGAGCGCTGGAAGAAAAATATTTTTGGCGCCTCTCATCTTAATTAACATACATAATAGACCAGATGAAATTTGACCCACCTATACACCTGCACCCGTCGGAGTCATTTCCCCATCTCTTGTTACGCCTCTGTTAGATACACTGTCTTTGGAAAATGCATGATGGCCACGGTTGGAATGTGTTTACTGATTTTGCCGTATACCACCTTCAATAGCCCTTCCCTTATGTATCAATGAGAGAATGTCTACATACCACTGAAGGAATCTTGACTTCCACCAAATAGCAGATAATACGGTCCTGAATTCCCTACACAGAGGGGGAAAAACAGATGGTCGTGACTAGAGAGCCTTTGATCGTAGGTGTGCTCAATCAGAGTTAACCTGGGATTAAATAACAACAATGATATCAATTACAACAACAAAATGTATGCAGAATCAAGATTGACCTGGAGCTAAGCAATAACAACAACAACACATCTTGATTTCAAGGAACACAGATTCATGAATGGAGATGGTAAGAGGTGAAACAATTTAAAAAGTAGCTGGTTTGTATCTCATCATTGGCATTGTTCTTTGACCCTGGCCTGCACACTTGATTCTCAAATTGTCCGCTCAACTTAAGCTAAAAGTAGATACCGTAAAAAAAGAGACAAGTTCGCCGCTCCAAATAGTCGCAGGAGTGTAAATTAGGATTTATGAATGTTGGCACAAATGGAGCCGGGGCGAATGGAAAAGTCGATCATATCGACCTGAGCATATAACTGATACTGATTTTATCGATCCTAGAAGACCCAAAGGCAAAGTGAACTTCAGCAGGAATTGAACTCAGAAAGGAAAGGAATGCAACTAAATAGAAATAGTGTACATATTGATTTCTAAAGTAGACAGAAGATCTTAAGTTTGTCGGCAAGATTTAGTCGATTAAATTTATCTAGTATTTTGATTGGTAGAAAATATTGACAAGCTTTTCTGTTCGCTATTTGTGTTGCATTCAATTCTTCTTACAGGTATAAACTGAACGCGAATAGTGGCTTACGGCAGGTTCGTTTGTCAAAAACAAAACTTCTTGGAGACGGAGGTTTCTGTGCCGCTTTAGCACTCAATGAATGAAAAGAATTTCTATTTGTCACACATCATTTGTCTCATCTTGTTTCGAATGAACCTGTTCTCTCGTTATTGGTCAAAAGAATATTTTTTTTAAATAGCAGTGACAAAGAATATCAATAGATTCAAAAGATTATCAAGATTTCCGTACGTACAGCGTGTGTCGTGTTTTACACAACCGATGAAACTATATGAGTTGCAATTAAGATTCGCAAGTTCGGTACAAATCTTTCTTCTACCAGAGCGTTATTTTTAACAATAATACTTTGAGACAATCAATGAATATCGATCAAAATTTAATGTCAATAAAAACAATCATATACAATGCAAGTCTAACGAACCAGATCAATATGGAATCGTTCAGAAAAAAAAAAAAAACTCATTTACGTATAGAAAAAAGAAAGAGAAGAAATGAGTACTGGGATAGATTTGGTGCTAACGTTTTCCTCTTTGGTTACCTGGGACGGTCGACACATTGATATCCTCTTTCAAATTCTGTGTTACCCGACGAAGCCTATAGACAGTTAAATAAAGGTACCGGGTTGTAGGTAAAAGAGATTATTTCTGGGAATTCTATACAAATAAATCCAAATATCCTGTCCTTTGTTATGCAATAATTCCAATAATACTGATTTCTGACTTGGAGCACAATATCTGAAATTTGGCGATGTGCGTATAGTCAACTGTATCGTTGCCAGTAATTGATTGGAACTTTTTTATCGACTTTTGAAGAATGAAAGGCAAGTTTGAACTCACAGCGTAAAATGTTTTAAATAAATAATATCACGAGGCATTTTGGCCTTGTGGTGTTATTTTATTTACTAAGACGGCGAACTGGCAGAAACGTTAGCACGCCGGGCGAAATGCGTAGCCGTATTTCGTCTGCCGTTACGTTCTGAGTTCAAATTCCGCCGAGGTCGACTTTGCCTTTCATCCTTTCGGGGTCGATAAATTAAGTACCAGTTACTCACTGGGGTCGATGTAATCGACTTAATCCGTTT
>NC_043005.1:40561020-40568520 GCF_006345805.1 Octopus sinensis
CTATAAAGCATACATATTTGAGCTACAATACACATTTTCTTAAAAAAACAAAACAACAAAAATCTGAAGAATATTTCTCTAAGAAAGTTGGCAAAAGTTGATCCTAGTATGCTGTTTGCTAAAATGGGTCACAATGATCAGAGCTTGGAAATCACCTCGTTAGGGTGTTGTTAACTGTCACATGTGTGTGTACAAAAAAGAGAGTAAAGACCCCTTCGGTCATGAATGACCATGGGAGTGCATTTCCCGTGGCACAAGCCCAAGGGAGGTTGTTTATGGAAGACCAACAGTTGTCCATACATACCAGCCTCCCCTCTCTGTGCCACCGATGTTGTTCAAGGAAATATTAAGTCCAATACAACTTGGCACCAGTGACGACGCAACTCATTTCTGCCGCTGAATGAACTGGAGCAACGTGAAAATAAAGTGTCTTGCTCAAGAACACAACACACAACCTAGTCCGGAAATCGAATTCCCTACGTCATGATTGTGAGCACGGCGCTCTAACCACTGAGCTATCCGCCTTCATGCTCACACATACGCACACATACATATGTACATGTGTGTGCAGATAAGTGGAAAAAAGGCACCTGAAGTTGTACTGATTGATACGAGTGGTTGAAAGGAAAAAGAAAATATAAAACAGAGATGAAAGTGAATAATTCCAATTGTCTACTGACATTCACTAAACAGCCTTTGCTCTTCGTCTCTTACTTCGCTATTTTTAGTTAGCAGCCAAAGCATGTATTGATCCTGTGTTACGATAATGAAACCTAATGGTTTTTTTAATCAAAAACTTTCATGCATGCTTGCTTTTACTCTTTCTGTTTCAGCTAGAAACTGACCATATTTCTAATTTGCATCTCCATTTCCTCTCATTAATGACATTTTTTGAAGCAATCGGTTATTCTCTGTGAGGTAAGAAACTTGCTTCCCAACCACATGGTTCCGAGTTCAGTCACACTCCGTGGTATCTTGGGCAAGTGTCTTCTGCTATAGACTCAGGCCGACCAAAACCTAGTGAGCAGATTTAGTTGACGGAAACTGAAAGAAGCTCGTGTATATACGTGTGTGTGCGTGTGTGTGTGCGCGCGCGCGCATGCATGCGTGTCTTTGTGTCCATCTTTGTCCCCACCGCCACCGCTTGACAACCAGTGTTGATGTAATTATGTCCTCCGTAAATTAGCGAGCGGTTCGACAGAAGAGACTGATGGAATAAGTATTAGGCATTTAAAAAATGAGTACTAGGGTCGATTTGTTCGACTAAAACCCTGCAAGGCGGTGCCCCAGCATGGCCGCAGTCAAATGACTGAAACCAGTAAAAGAAAAAAAAAATAAAGGATTGCTTCTCTCCTGCGTCTGTCTATCTATCTATCTATCTATCTATCTATCTATCTATCTATCTATCTATTATCTATCTATCTATCTATCTATCTATCTATCAATCCTTTTATTCTTTTACTGGTTTCAGCCGCTGGGGGCACCATATATATATATACATATAGGGAGAATTCACAAAACAACAAAAGACGAAGATAGGTGGTGTAGACAACAAACAGATGTATTAGTATAACGCTGGGGAAGTGAAGAAGTTTTTAACGTTTCGAGCCTACGCTCTTCCACAGAAAGAAACAAGCAGAGAAAATAAAGAATGTGATGTGTAGTGGCTAGCGATCTATATATACACACACACACACACACACACACACACACACACACACATATATATATATATATATATATATATATGTATATACATATATATATACGTAAAGCTAGAACATCCCAATGCTACACATATATATATCTAAACCTTTGTAGAGATGATCCACATTTGGAATCAAGAATTCAAATTCTCCACTTTACCTTCAAACATTCAATTTTAGGGAAGATTCCTTGATGAAGTGTGTGTGTGTGTGTGTGTGTGTGCGTGTGCGTGTGTGCGTGCATGTTTCTGTGTGTGCGCGCATGTGTGCATGTTTCTGTGTGTGTGTATTATGTGTGTGTGGTTGGGAATATGTCCATGTTTATACTGTGTAACTTCGATCATGCCTCTTTCAGTTTCATAATTTTTCGTTAGAGAACATTAGTATAATACTTACAGAACGTACTGCCTCTGCTTTTCTTTCAAACATTCAACTTTGAAGAGAATTTTTTTTGATGAAATGTAGTTCCCTTTTCGGTGTTGCGGATTGTCCCGTGCACATTTATAAAAGAGAAGAATTTTGAATTTTCTGTCACCGCATATTTCCTGATGCTTACTTAATGGAATTTTCTTGTCGGATTTGTTGCCTGTGGATTCTTGCACGTTGGCAGAGAGAATTATCTATTTCGTCAATGTAATTTTCTTTGCAGTTTGGGTAGGTAATGCAGTACATGAGGTTTTGCATTTTGCAGTTCATATCTGCATATATATATATATATATATATATATATATATATAATATATATATATATATATATATATATATATATATATATATTATATATATATACAGAGAGAAAGAGAGAGTCCAAACTTACAGAAAACAGAAGACAAAGACAGGTGAGGGAACAACAAGTAGGTGAATCAGTTTGTCGCTCGGGAAGAATGGAAAAGTCTATGACGTTTCGAGCCTATGCTCTTCGATAGAAAGGGTTGAGAGGAAAAGAGTTGAGAGAGAGCGCGAAAAAAAAAACGGAGAGAGAAAAAAGATGCGTAGAGATTACCGCTATATATATATATATATATATATATATTGTACATGGGGGAAATTTTCGTTCTACTTTTCATAATTCAAACGTTTTAAACCAGTTAATTTATGCATATACACCGCCATGGTTAAATAGTTTAGAAGGTCGCTTCATAATCATTCGATTCCGTGTTCGCTGTCTTTACATAGCAACTTTGGATAAATGTCGTCTAGCAAAATCTTGAGTTGTCCCTAACCTTTGTGGGGGAGATTGAGTACACGGAAATTGTGGAATGAATTTATCGATTATATACAGGGTTAGCCTTGCCTTGTCACATTTCTGTCACGATGATTCTAGCTAATAAATGCGTTAAGGATACAACTGTCTGTTGAATATCAGCCACATCCGCGTCAATTCAATTAGCGAGTGGTAGAGATGATCGAACAGCTTGGACACGCATCATTGAAACCGATAGAGATCCTTTATTTTACACACACACACACACACACACACACACACACACTCCAAAATAATATTTCTTTACCCAATATGGCTTTTTATAATCTACAATCCCGAGCAATACAAAGAAAGCTTACCCAGCCTACGCCATTAGAAGAACTTTCCAGGTGCAAGCATTCAGACCCTAACCCTAACCCTAACAACGAGAAAGACTACTTCGTTATATGTATTTATTAAGGGCAAGCTGGCAGAATCGTTAGAGTGTCGAACAAAATGCTTTGCTGTATTTCCTTCGGCTCTTGACGTTCTGAGTTCAATTCCTTTTCATTCTTCTTGGGTATGTAGAAGAAATCTCCTTCCCTCAAAATTGCTGGCATTGTGCCTAAAACCGAAACACGGTGTGTCTCTCATTTTGTTTATCTAGGAACTGTATAGCCGAATGGTTACAGTCGATCCTACTGCGTCACATCTTAGGCAAATGCCACTTTTTAACGATCTCGTGTCGACCCATAGCTTGCCAATGAAACTGGATATATGGAAACTGTGTAGAAGCCCATCAAGTGGATTGTACGTGCAGTTTCAAAGGTCCAACCTTATTCTGCCTAGAAATCCACATTAAGACTTCACACGTCTGTGGAGTACTCGACCACTTACATGCTAATTCATTAAACCTCCTGGCTCAGTTACTCAAGCGACCGAATACTCAGTTACAAATTCTCTCCGAGATTCATTTATGTGGCTATTTTACTCAATGTTTTTATAATGATTTTTTGTTGTCATTGTAACGTTTGTCTTTCAGGGACCCCGTGACAACTAATCAAACACTCACAAAATCTCATTTGTTCTTCCACTTTATGTTTTGGGTTCAAATTCTATTGGAGTCACCTTTGCCTTTCATCCCTCCGGGGTCGATACAATAAAGGGCTATAATTCGATATTGGTATACCAGGTCACTCACCCACACGACCGTCGAAAAAGACGGTGAATGACGTCGTCTCCTCACACCGACACTCTTAGGACTGATACCGAAGGAGAGTCAAATACAGTACCAGTGGTATTGGCTATTACCCCTCCTCTCAAAATTGCTGGCTTTGTGCTAAATCATTGTCGACATCGTCGTCGTTGTCGTCGTGGTCGTTGTTATTAACTAATAATTGACTGCTTATAACGCTCAAGGCACTTTTTTTATTATGTAGGAATGAAAACGTAGAAAACGAAAAGAAAGCAAGGTTAAACCAAGGGTCGAGGCTGCTTTTCCTTTCATACATTAGTGTTATTTTTATATTTTCCCCTATTTATTTAATTTTAAACCTAAAGAACCTCTTGGCTTTATTCCTCCCACTCACAAACCTCCAATTTCGCGCCCCGACCTTTGTTAGCCATCTTACTCCTCCATCAAAACCGACAGAAAGAATTGGCAGGAGGACGGACCTCTGACCGATATTTCCGGCTAAGATTTTTCGTTCATTTGTCTATGCGTGTACGTGATTGTATATATGTGTGTTTATATCTGTGTGAGTTTGATCGAGTGTTCATCCGCACGCGTGTATGCGAGTGTTTGTGTCTGTGAGTTTGTGTGCATGTGTGTGTGCGTGTGGAAATGCAACATTGTGAACCTGCGGGTTTTTATTAGTATTGTGTGTGTGTGTGTGTGTGTGTGTGTGTGTGTGTGTGTGTGAAATATCTAAATATATTAATCTGTAGTTCTTTTTTTATTTGCTCATTTACTCCTCCCTCTCCACCCCTGAATTCACCCACTACACCAGTATAGTTATAGCATCTTCCTGTTGGTTATTATCACTTCTACACGAACAAATGCCTCGAAAATCTTCACTTCGCTGGAGATATAACAACCTCGTTTCCTTCGCCAACACAAAGCCTAATCATTACACTTTATATCAAGGAAACAAATTCTACCCTGCACACTTCATACATATGAATAATATACGATTTAATCCCTAAATCTCTCAAGGTAATCCCTCATCTATCACATTGCCAAATTTGCATATATAAGGCTAATTTTATTCTTTGAAGGCCAGAAAATATTCAAACCCTGATCAGTTTTTGATCTTATACAAGTGTAAACGGCATTAAAGTACTACTTAAGTATCTGGAAGTCAGTTTTCGTGGTTTTTATTATCGATATCTAGATGCTGTTACGACATACACGAACATTTTAAGCTGTATCTGAAATAAGGTCTTCCAACTGATTGGTAACGATTCACTCATTAATATGCTACAGTTTATAGCACACAGATATGCAGTTCGTGCTCTTTGAATCCACTGCTGTTACCACAGTAGCTTCTGTGTTTCTTTTCCTTTTCTCTTTATTGGTCTGGTTTGGAGGAATGAGCTGTATTCATGGCATACTCTGCCAAACCAATAAGATTAAATCGGTTAACGTACCTCTTGAAAAAAACTGCATGCCGGAAGCTGCGGGAAGAAGGAAGATGTAATTACAGAAGCTGACGTTCTGGGAGAAGAACTAGACGTAGAGGTTAGTGTAAGACCTAAAAGATGACGAATACAATATTGGGGAACGATAGAAGAGATGAAAAATTCGGAAGTTTTTGAATGAAAGTGGTACGGGACCAGCTAGAAAGATTTAGGGTATTAATGCCATCGTAGGAGCAAAAGAAAAGGGAGAGAAAGAGGGGGTGGGGTGATAGCAGGTCTGTGAGACAATGGTTGGAATGTGTTGGAGAGTAACTTCATGTGAATCAGTCGAGTGGCCTCTCTTTGCCTTTCGATGCTGTGTACCACTTAAGTTATGACCTGTCGGATGCACCTATCTTACATCTACATAATATTCCTACTTTTCCTAATCATTCTTCCTCTAAAGCTACAACTGCTTAGAAATCATTTTCTCTCTCGCTCTCTCTCTCTCTCTCTCTCTCTCTCTCTCTCTATCTATCTATCTATCTATCTATCTATCTATCTATCTATCTATCTATCTATCTCTATCTCTGTCTCTTTCTCTCTCCATACATACACACGTTTCTTCAAAATGCGTCGATTGAAAAGAAAAAAAAGTTCAGTCTGCGCATCAATCCCATCGATTCTCTTGTGAATCTGGCAAGACCTACAAAGTCTATCAATGCTAACATAAATAAGGAATGTCTATGATATATGTATGAGTATACAGTACCGCTGTCAAACGTGTTGATTTAACGATCCTATATGTTAAGCAAGAGTTGGCAGAAACGTTAGCACGCCGGGCGAAATGCGAAGCCGTATTTCGTCTGCCGTTACATTCTGAGTTCAAATTCCGCCGAGGTTGACTTTGCCTTTCATCCTTTCGGGGTCGATAAATTAAGTACCAATTACGTACTGGGGTCGATGGAATCGACTTAATCCCTTTGTATGTCCTTGTTTGTCCCCTCTGTGTTTAGCCCCTTGTGGGTAGTAAAGAAATATATATGTTAAGCAAGAGTTCCGAAATATTGCCTGCATACAAGCATAGGAACAAATTCTTAACGGATTTCAACTACTGACTGAGAAACTGCAACCAATTTTATCGTCATCGGCACAGTTTATTGATTAAGCCAGGTTACGCCACACGCTAGTAATTCCACCTCTTCATACATCTGTAATGATCACTTGACTACCATCGGATATCTCATAATGGTATCAGCTCCTATACAAGCAAATGGTTAATTTCTATGGAAATCCTTTCACTCCCACCCGTTAACAGCCGCTAGCCCTTCGTTACTAGGCACCATATCACCTTATGAAAAGGTTGATCAACGAAGGCCAAATATTTCCGACGATGCATGCCTATTTTTTTTTTTTATCCTTCATTTCTAAGTTCCTCCATTTGTCCTTTTGTCATCTGAATGATCACATGTGATGAAAAACTCTGGATAGCAATGAAGTGAATCATCAGTTTCAAATGATTAAGCACCACTACTTGTATTGAGTACGTTTTCTTCCATTTGTTTAACAGAGATTACATATGACAGAAGTAAATAGACACACTTATAATCATTAAAATTTATTTAACTCTGAAATTATACATTCAAATTATTTATTAATTGTTATAATGTGAATATTTAATATTTAGTAGACATGCCCTTTGCATTTTTCAATGCAAAGACCCTATTAGGCAATGTTACTGATCAGATGGCGAATATTCTCTTGCGGAATTTCTTATCAAGTTTCATGCAGTAATCTCAAAAGATCTGGCTTTGAAAATTCATTCTTGTTCTTTTTATGAAGTATCCTATCCATTATGTCTCAGAGGTGTTCAACAGGGTTCATATTTGGTGACTGGCTTGGCAACAAAAGCTTTTTAATGCCATTCTCATCCAACAAATCTTGGGTCATTTTATCCCTGTAACAAGGAGCCTCATCTTCCATAAATAAAGA
>NC_043005.1:40571020-40581020 GCF_006345805.1 Octopus sinensis
ATAATTCGAAAATTCATTCGTTTGATTGCTCTGTTCATAAGTAACATCTTATTATGTACAAGCACAAAATAGAGATATTATATTCCCTTGTGGATATAATGATAGTTTTTCTGAAGTGATATCCTCGCAACTACAAACATTTCCACCGCATACATTACTGTAAGAGTTACACTAATGAATAAAATCTATGGTCATCGATCTGAGAAACTTTGCAGCTTATATTGTTATCTTCTTAATATGCATGCATGCATGCATGTATGTATGTATGTATGTATGTATGTATGTATGTATGTATGTATGTATGTATGTATGTATGTATGTATGTATGTATGTATGTATGTATGTATGTGTTCTAAGACGTAGGCCATAATTGTTCCACCTAAGGTGGTTGGAATTTTGCGTAGGAGCATATCTGTTCAAGGAAAACGTTATATGATATGTAATCTCTTTTGAGGGTACTAATATTGAACACCTACAAATACTGCTATCGATATCCGGAAAAAAATTACTGATTACAAAATCATTCATTTCGAGTAATTATCAAGATGAAATATATTTAAAACAAATTGTTACCTTTTTTTTCTTTCTGTTTTTTGAGTGCAGGCTTATAAATCTGAACTGACACTTTTTTTTTCTAAATTCTTTGGAAGTATCATTCTGAGTAAAACAACATTACCAGACCAACTGCAGATTTTGAACATCTTTCTAAAGCAATTTTATCAACCTATAATGAATTCCTGTGAATATATTTAACTTAGGTATTGCTAAACCTAGGCAAGGCGAGATATTTCTAATATCCACATATATTTTGTCGCACTGTGAAAATAGAACCACGAATGACCTTTGTGATAAACCGTGTATATTCATTTTTATCGATTAGGATTCGTTCGCCTCTCTTTCCCAAACTTTAGAATATTAGGGGGCATTACAATCCACCGAAAAGTTGCTCTTAGTATGTTCCCCCCACCCACTAAATATGTATGGTAATGGATCCTTATATCTATTCATAACTCATATCATAACTGTAGGTTATTGGTGTACATGTGTAAGTGGTATAGGTATATTAATAAATGTGTAGCTACTAAGAACTTCAACAGCAAAAAAGCATTTGAATAACTGGGGTTTCTGGAAAAAGAGAGACTAGAAATCTTGATCCAAATTCTTAGAGAACCTGGATCTTTTCGGTTTGAACGGCAGTTTTTTCTAGCGGTGTCATATGAAATTGTCACCCATAATTATGACCCTAGAATCGATCTATTGCATTTCAATCTCTTTTAGGGTTATGGTTAGTTAGGGTTAGGGGTGGTGGAAGAGTATCTTTTTTTCTTCACAAATGTAAATAAACCCAATCTGTTTCTTAAACGAGGGACATATTCATACGGCACAGAATGCTTTTTAACTCAATAGACGTCACTGATTGGTTGAAATTGCAGAAACTGAAGAAAAAAACCCAAATATCTTACAAACTATAGAATTTTCTCAATAAAGCCGAGGAAAAGATGTTTTATAAACACATTCTACCAGTATACGAAGTTTAAAATATTTTTGTTACCTAGAAATTATGTTAAAAACTGCCGTTCAAACCGAAAAGATCCAAGAACTTTCTTAAACGACATATCAGTCATCAGATATTTACAATCAAGGGATAGCCAGTATGTATGACACCCTTAATCCATACAGTTATATTGGTTTAAAATTTTGGCACAAGGCCAGCAATTTCAGGAGAGGGGTAAGTCGGTTACATCGACTCCTGTGCTCAACTGGTATTCTTTTATCGATTCCGAAAGGATGAAAGGCAAAGTCAACACCGGCGGAATTTGAATTGAGGACGCAAAATGGTCGAAATGTCGCTAAGCATCTTTCTCGGCGTGTTAACGATTCTACCAGCTCACCGCCTTACTTCATGCAGTTATATTAACTAAGAATATATAGTGACTAAGGATAACAAATGTGTTGACTGCAGATAACACTTGTGTTAACTAAAGACAACAAACCGACTGACTTATGTTAACGTCTATCGATGAACCGTAACAGGTGTAATTACTAAAGAGAACAAGTATTGATTAAGGATAGCAGATGTAATTCAACAATTAAATAGATAATAGATATATTAGTTAAAAGTAACTGACGTATAGACTAATAATAACTGACATATGGACTAAATATAAAAGAGATTTTGTCTAAATATAAGAGATGCATGGACATATAGTTAGTAGATGTATTGATTAAATAAATAATGAATTTACAGTTAATATTCTTCGTCCATATGTTGGACATCTTTATGTTGAAACATTCTTCTTCAGTTCATACGTCTGTTTTCCTTAGTCCTATATATCTGTTGTCCTTCTTTCGAACGTCTACTACGTATAGCCTATACCATTTTTGGATCTTTTCGGTTTGAACGGCAGTTTTTTCTAGCGGTGTCATATGAAATTGTCACCCATAATTATGACCCCTAGTATCGATCTATTGCATTTCAATCTGTTTTAGGGTTAGGTTAGTTAGGGTTAGGGGTGGGGGGAAGGGTATCTTTTTTTCTTCACAAATGTAAATAAACCCAATCTGTTTCTTAAACGAGGGACATTTTCATACGGCACAGAATGTTTTTTTACCTCAATAGACGACATTGATTGGTTGAAATTGCAGAAATTGAAGAAAAAAACAACAAATATCTTACAAACTATAGAATTTTCTCAATAAAGCCAAGAGAAAAAGATGTTTTATGAATACATTCTACCAGTATACGAAGTTTAAAAGTGTTTAGTTACGTGGAAATTATTTAAAAAAAACTGCCGTTCAAACCGAAAAGATCCCCATTTTTTTTATATCTAATCTATACGTCTGCTGTAATTAGTCGATACGTCTGTTATCTTTAACCAATATGTCTATCATTTGTTTATTTAGTCAATACATCTGCTATCCTTAACAAATACGCGTTAACGTTTGTCTGTATGCTTGTTAACCTGAGTTAATACATCTGTATTCTGTAGTCAACAACACGTTTTTATCCAATATGTTTAGCCAATACGGCTATGCGTCGGGGAGAGTCCATTACATGAGTTTCATGATCGGAACCATCTATGGATTGTAGTGGTGCTGGGGGTGGGAGTCGGTCTTCATGCAAAAAGCTCTGACAAAGCCAGCAGGAAGAATTGATAAAGCATTCAATTTTACAAAGTCAGTAGTACCAATAACAGAATACGGACTGGCCAACTTTCAATCGGTTCTCTCTTACCACATAGAGCCAGTTATTCTCTCTTTGAGTGGTGGTCAACAAGCCATTAAAAAAAAGGGAGACACTTTATAACATACTAAATCTTACTCTGTTGAAAGAATTTGATATCTTTTTTATTTGTTTATTTATTTATTTATTTATTTATTTATTTATGTTTCGCTTCAGGAAGAGGACGATATTCCAGACTGCGGTACGCATGCTGCTTGTAAAACAGTGATAGAGTATGGTGAAAGAATGTACAGTTCAAAACTGGACATTTGTAAATGTCGAAACGAGACCAGTTGTCCGACCTCCAATTCAATCGTCAGATACATTGGCGTGAAAAGTAAGTTTTTTATAAATCACGTCTGAAATATTTTCTCCTCTCCTTTCTATAACATCTATAATTGTTTCTAATTTAGATACAAGGCTAGTTAGTGATTTTGAGAATAAGTGGTAGTGTTGGGCTAAGCGCTGTCGATTACGTCAACCCCATTGTGCAACTCGTACTTTTTTTTATCGGCCCTGAAAGGATGAAAAGGCAAAGTTGATCTCGTCGGAATTTGAACCCAGGCGATCGAAATGTTTCTAAACATTTCGTCTGGCGTTCTAACAATTTTGCCTGCTCGCCGTCTGGCTGCTGCTGCTACTACTACTACTACTACTACTACTACTACTACTAATAATAATAATAATAATAATAATAATAAAACTTTCTACTATAGGAGCAAGGCATGCAATTTTGTGTGAGGGGACTATTCGATTACATCGACCCCTGTGCTCAACTGGTACTTTTATCAAACCCGAAAGGATGAAAGGCAAAGTCGACCTCAACAGAATTTTGAATTCATCAGACGGATGAAATGCTGCAAAGCACTTTGCCCCGTGTGCTAACAATCTGCCACCTCACCGCCTTATTTCGAGTTAATATTGATATCTTTTTCTAGTTAACTGCAAACATACCCATGCATAACCATTCTGTTGGTGAACTGATGATGTCAAGGCACATGACTCAGTGGGCTCACAATCATGATGTAGTGAGTTTGATTCTTGGACTGGGCTGTGTTCTTGAGCAAGACACTTTATTCCATGTTGCTCCAGTCCCATCAGCTATAGAAATGAGTTGCAATATCACTGATATGAAGCTGTATTAACTTTTACCATTCCCTTGGATAACATCAGAAGCATGAAGAGTTAGGACTGGTATGCATGGGCGATGGCTGGTCTTCCATAAAAAAAAAAAACCTTACCTGGACTTGTGCCTCGGAGGGTAACTTTCTAGGTGCAATCCCTTAGTCGTTCATGACTGAAGTGGGTCTTTACTTACTTACTTTGAATATATGATTACCTAATAAAAATAAAAATTCTAATGAAAGAACTTGTTCCAGAGTTGGAGTCTTTGATTCTAAATGCTGAGAAATTTGTAAAATATAGCCAGATGAATAAACATTCAGAGTAAAAAGAAAATAGTCCTATTTATTTATATATGTGTTTATCTAGTTATTCATTTATTTTTCTATTCATTTTGCATTTATTATGCTTTTACCTCATTTTCAGCAGATGAGCCTTGTCCCCGTTTCACTATGTACTACTGCAAACCTTTGCACTTTGAAAATATAAAAACTTGTAAAGAAGGAGAAGTATCGATGTCTTTTAAAGGATCAAAAATGTTGCCATCTACTGTGAAGGAAGTATTTTGCCGTTGTCCAAAATCTGATCCTCTACATTTGACAAGTATTGAAAATTATGGCTTCAAGAAAACTGAGTTTTACTCATGTTCTATGGTGAGCTTTCAAGCATTCTTTATAAATAACATCCTACATCACACCATCAGTATTAAGTCACCTTCATAACAGAGAAAGGCAAAGCTGAGTTATTATCAGCATAATCATCATTTAATGTCTGTGTTCCATGCTAGCATGGGTTGGATGGTTTGACAAGGGCTGACAAGCTGGAGAGCTGAATCAGGCTCCAATTGTCTATTTTGGCATGGTTTCAACAACTGGATGCCCTTCCTTATGCCAATTACTTCATAGAGTATACTGGGTGCTTTTTATGTGACACCAACATGGGAGCTTCTTACATAGCAACAGCATGGTTGCCTTTTTACATGGTGCCAGCACAGGTGCTCTTTGCATAACCTCAGGAGACTTTTTATATGTCAAAGGTTTTGATGTATATATTTTTACAAGTTATACTATATTGTCAGCGACATGCAACATTTGGTTTTATGGTTGTGCATTGATCAAGTTCCAACTTGTTGCTGCTCAAAATTAAGAGTATGTTTAAAATGGGTAAATATATAATTACACTCTGTCTCTCTTTCTCTTTTTCTCTCTCACACACACACATGCGTGCTAAATACAAGTGGTTGTTAGACTTAATCTGTATAACCCCATTATCTTTGCCATTTGGAGTCTACTCAGTTGCAAACATTTGGTCAGATCTTCAGTCTGAGAATAACTTTATCCGTCCTACCAATCTTAAACACTCTCAAAATGGCTTGTATGTGCTTTGTTCCTCTTCTGACTAAAACTATGCAGGCAAATAGCATGTTTCTCCATTTCTTTTAACTATTTCAATTCTCCCTCCAAGGGAAATGGCGATTTGTAACAAAATATCAAAAAATTCTGTCATTAGAATCTGGATAGCAATAAGTGTTACATGTTGACCTTTAGAAAAGTCTAGTAAAGTTTGGCTACTCTGCTTACAGAATGAAATGATAAACTGTACATTAGTTGGTCACATTCTTTCTGAGATTGCCACTGAAATATTGACTATCATAAATGAAAGCATTAATAATTGTTGATATAAATGTGAATTTACTAGCAGGATAGAGAAGCTGCAGATTTTAAAGCAAATATTCTCCTTCTTGTATATGTGTGTGTGTGTGTGTGTGTGTGCATGTGCATGTGCATATGTGTGTGTGCATGTATGCATGCATGTGTGTATATATATATATATATATATATATATATACACCATTCCACGAACCTAAGAGCCACAACATACAATACTATAAAATACAACCCACATAACCAAACCAAAACGCTACTACCAAACATCCACCCCAGGAACCAACCATACAACCATAACAAACAACAAATGCACTACGGAGGAAACAACTACCAACACAATACACCTGAGGAACTAAGACGTAACACTAGGTTCAACAACAGACTCCAGAACAGAGCACCACAAACTCACTCTGACAATTATAACAACATGAGACAGATAAATAATAGCTTTGAACATAACTACACCAACCATTTTTTAGACCCCACACACAGGAACAGGGACACACGATGGCAAAGGACAAACAAAAGAAACCTCAGGTAATTAAGATAATCAATCTCTCAAACAAAGAACTTACACCTAACGAAATAAGCATACTCTCCAAGGACTTAAATTACACCCCACCCCACAACGTTCTAATTATTATGAAATGAAAGATGATATTTCGGAATTTTGCAGAAAACTAAGACTCACCGAGGCATTTCAAGACAAACAAATAGAGGAGGACTCAATAGCTAGAAACAAGAGCAATTACACCCCCACCAAGGTAAGAATAAAGCCTTAGACCGCTATTGTGACTACATAACTAATTTCCCGTTTCAATTCATCAAGAAACAAAAACACAGCCCTAACTTCAACAAAAGAGAATGGAACGACCTCATCAAACTAAGAGAAGACAAAACAATAACAATTAAGGAGGCAGATAAGGGCAACGCGATAGTAATAATGAATACAAACAATTATAAAAATTTAGTGCTATCCCTATTAAGAGATGAAACGTATTATGAAAGGGCCCAACAGTATAACCAGCAAAAAATAATGCATAACCTTAGGACATTAATCAACACATACCAAGAAGGACTCACGAACAAGGAGTATGAATACATCACTAACTTCAAATGCAAATCGAGTTTGTTCTATGGTATCCCTAAGGTACACAAAAGCCAAACCATTAGAGAAACGTGCAAAACATCCACCGACACACTCATCAAAATCCCTTCACCAAATGATCTTAAACTAAGACCGATAATAGCAGGGCCAGCATGTGAAACTCACCGCCTCAGCAATTTCTTAGACACACTTCTTAAACCTTTCCTAAAACACATCAAAAGCTACGTAAGAGACGATATAGATATGCTCAACCACCTCCCTAAAACAGTCAATGAGAAAACCCTTCTAGTATCATTCGACGTAGTTAATCTTTATTCTAACATCCCTCACAACCTAGGAATAGAAGCAATCACCTTCTGGCTGAATAACTACCCCTTTGAACTCCCAACTCGCATAAACAAAGACCTTATAATAGAAGGACTTAGATTCATTTTAGAGAACAATTATTTTATTTTGACAATGATTTCTACAGGCAAAGATCAGGAACAGCGATGGGCACGCGTACTGCACCATCTTTTGCCAACCTAGTGATGGGATACCTCGAGAAAATACTATACCGGATGACCTCGAGAAATATGGAAACACCTTCGCCACCTATATCCATAACAACTGGAAAAGATACCTCGATGACTGTTTCATCATCTGGGACAAAGGCATAGAGAAACTTGAGGAATTTAAAATTCTATTAAATGGAATAAATGACAATATACAATTCACGATGGACCACAACGAAAAAGAATTACCATTTTTAGACATCCTCATTAAGAAAACGGCAACAAAATAGAGACAGATATCTACTATAAACCGACAGACTCTAAACAGTACCTACCCTTTGATTCATGCCACCCACGACACACTAGAATGAATGTCCCTTTTTGTTTAGCTAGAAGGATTTGCACCATAATATCAGACACAAACACCCGACACACACGTCTCCAGGAACTTAGAACCACACTCACAAATAGAAACTATCCACAGCCCCTAATAGACAGTGCAATCCAACGGGTACTTAAATTAAGTATAGAAGACCTGAGACAACAAAACCAAAAAAGAAATAACAATTAAAAAACCTTCCCTACATCTCTACACACAACCCACTCAACAATGAGGCCTTCAACACCATACTACAAAGCACAGCCCTACTAAAGGGAGACCCAAAGATGAACCGGATCCTCGAAACACACACCATCATTAAAAGTAAACGGCAACCAAAATCCTTGAAAAGGATTTTAACCCAAGCTACACTGCACTCAACATCAACCACAAAACCAGCAGTTAGAAAATGTGGAAGGCCCAACTGCGGAATCTGTGTCATCTTGAAAGAAGGATCAGAATTTATACTGGAACAAGGCCACCAGTTCACCATTAGAACAAACTTCACCTGCGCATCAGAAAACTTAATTTACGTCATAACATGCGCAGGCTGCAATAGGCAGTATATAGGCCATACAAAAAATAGCTTACGTAACAGGATGGCGGTGCATAAATCACAAATTAGAAACCCTGATTACCGCAAAATACCGGTCAGTGGACACATAGATAGATGTGCTGGAAATGTAAATCCGAAATTTACAACTAACCCGCTCTATAAATTCAGTGACAACGCAACCTTCACACAACGCCAAAATAAAGAACTATATTTCATATAAAAAAATTTAGACCAAGTTTAAACACCCTGGGCCAGGAATACTAAAACAAAAGATAAGTCCTCCGAAAAGGAGAACCAAATTTCACCACGGCCGCTACTTCAAACAGACACTCACTCTGACGGAAATATGCCTTAGTAAAAAAGGAAAAAAATTCTTTCGTGCAAATCTGACCCTGATACATACGATACAGCTAAGGGTCAGACCCGATTCTGATTGGTCAACAAGTTGATGACGTCTAGCTCTGCTAGAATGGACAGGATACAAACAGGGGACAGTCATTAGTCAGAATATTGATGACGTCCTTTTCTGCTTGAATAGTCACCTAACAAGTACAGACAGGGGGCAGATCTAATGTAGCTATAAGTCGTGATTGGGCAGAATCTGGATGACGTCCCGCTATGCTTGACTAACGAAGCGACTGGTCAACAAACAAGAGGGAGTTATAATGCAGCGATTGGTCAAAATAATGATGACGTCCCGTTCCACTTGGTTAAAGCCACCTAACGAAACGATTGGTCAAAACATTGATGACGTCACGCTACGCTAGATTGACCACCTAACAGGCATTATAAAACCGAGCATTTCACAAAAACTCACTAGAACCACCCAGCGAACTTCCACCATGGGTCATCACAATTGCTTAGGTAAAAATGAATTCCTCGCTCTTTCGGAAACATCAATCTTCTGTATTGACCGCTTTCCACCACTTTGATCTGTTTTTTGTATTGAATACGTATCGCCACCGTGGGCCACTGCATCAAACACTTTGAACATATACTTCAAACTATATATCAACTATACATGAACTATATATCAACTATACATGAACTCTAAGATGTCTGACTCCGTTGTGTATATAAATGAATTTCTTGTGTTTGACGGCATGAGCTGTCTTTTTTTATATATAACTTTTTTTGATAAGGTTCATTTCAGGAACTGAAACATGTTATAATGTATATATAAAAATTAAAAATTGTATAATACAGCAGCATTTTCGAACTTCATTTTTTACAAATATATATATATATATATATATTAAATAATAAATATTAGGGAATATATCCAAATTTACAGGGAAAAAAATCAGATTTAGGATTAAATCCATTTATAGTAAAATATTATAAAATATTATTGAGACAAAACCACTATTTTGCAAAAACAAACAAGGAAAGACTTAATCATACATAAAATTTAATAAATAGTCAAAAAAACCGCCACTACAATCGTTTCT
>NC_043005.1:40586020-40603520 GCF_006345805.1 Octopus sinensis
AATAGTCATCAGAGACATTGACTGGACAGGTGGCTTGAATATTAACGGTGAGCTACTAACACACTTCCAATTTGTAGTTGAAATCGTATTCATTGCCGAAATCATAGGTCAGCTCCAGACCATGCTGACCAAGCTGGACACTCATAGCTCAGCAGTAGCAGGCCTTAATCCTTTTAGTATTTAAACAAGTCATATAAAGTCCAAACACTCTACCTGATTTATGTTCAAACTGACCAGATTTGGCCTCTCGCATCAACCCTATAATATCATTCTAAAAATTAACAGTTACCGTATCAAAATCTCAAAGCTACGAGACAATGCAAGATTGATTCAAAACATTAATAAATAAGCATCATTTTTGACAGGATAATGTGATCGCTAAAGGGTTAAAATGAACCGCATGAAAATAAAATACATGTGGTCTGAAGACATAGCACAAAGCCGTATAGAGATAGGAAGCGATGAACTCGAGGCGGTAAATGAGTACATTCACTTGGGACACATAGTTAATATGCGCCAAGACATGGACGCTGAAATCTCGTGAAGAATAAGGGCAGAATAGAAGGAATTTATCTCGATAAAATATGTGCTCAAAGCAAAGGTGAACAAGACTATATGCTAGTCACTTCAATGTTACATTCCTGCTTGTGCTTTTCTTATACGTAAGTGAGACGAAGAGGGAAGAACATCGGCAAAGGGCAATGGAAAGATCCATGCTAGGAATATCATTGCAAGAACATCTCCGAAATGAGTTAATTCGAGAACGGAGCGGAGAGAATGACGTGATGCAGGCTACTGAAAGTAGAAGTTCCACAGGGCCGGACGTATTGCAAAATTCACAGACAATAGATAAATTCGTGCACTGATATCCAAGAGATGGGAAAAGGCTATAGGGAAGACGTCTACGACGATTTAGGCCAAGGTGGAAAAGAAGGGCGCTGTCAAGAGAAAGACTGGAAGCGCATTTGAGACCAGTCTAGTCGATACAGGTGATAGTGTGTATGTATGTGTGTGTGAGTGTGTGTATATATATATATATATATATATATATATATACACACACACATATATATATATATATATTATATAAATATATTTACATACATACATACATACATACATACATACATACATACATACTACATACATACATACATGCTCTTCTTGGTCTGCCGCTACATGTATGCACATGCGTGGGTTCCAGGGAGATCGCTGAACTTATGGAAGAAAATGGATATCAAGTTGAGGAAACGAAAACTGCTATGGAAGAACGGGACATCTGGCATGGAAGAATCGCAATGGTCGACCAAGCAAAAAGATAAGCATGTATATATATATTATATATATATATATATATATATATATATATATATATATATATGATTTTGGATAATCGGTTGATACAGCGGTAGATGCAATGCGTGTTCAGGTGGAATATCTGTTCCAACATCAACGTTAAGTGCATGTGTGTGATCTCCGCCTAAATAAAGATTGGCCTTAGGCAAGAAATCGGTCGAGCTGGTTTAAATATAAGGAACAAAAGCATAAAAAAGCAGTTGACACGTACAAAGCAGTTTATAGCATTTATTCTTATATAATATACTGAATGCAATATGCAGCCTCGAATGTGTTTATGACTAAGAATTAGTTGGCTATCTATTTGTATGGCGAGATGTGAGGATATCGTGTTCATGGTATACGTGCTGGAAAAATGCAGTGATGATGAAGAGATCCTTTTAAATTCAGGATGAGAAAGGACAAAGAAGCCAGGGATTGCTGCTTCAGAAAATATTTAGCCGTTGTTTTAATATTGTGTAAAAGGAAACAAATACATAAAAAGAAAATTTACACATAAACTTGATTGGTTCGCGTTTTAGCTACCGCCGAGTAGTGTGTTTAATTTATTCACTGAACACTGCCGCGAATTACCCTTTGTTTTCAAAAATCCACGCTAAATCACAAGGAAGGGGGGCGGGGCGGATGTGCCCTATTTTTTAAATACTGGCAGCTTGAAGCAGGATAATAATCTAATTCTACACTTTATCACATTCAAGAATATAAATACGTTTTTAAGCAAAACACACGCGGAGTCAAAAAGAAACACTACCTTTCACCGGGTACTGTCGTTCACGCAGTGCGCTCTCTCGCTAGTGTGAAGCTTCCTATCTCGGACATGTGAGCATGCGCACAGCAGCCAAACACCACATCGCTGGAAATGTGATGCGCACAGTTCTATACAAGGAGTTTTGTATTTATTTCATAAACTAGGGGATGGCTACTGACATTAAGCTTAAGGATGATATAATCTATAAGCATAAAGAAATAATTAAAGAAAAAAGGGCTCATTATACTGAATATTATCGATAGTATCGAGTGGAAATAGGGGGTGCTGCAATTCTGCAGTGCCTATATACGAGCCGCCACTGAAAGAAGCATGTGTTCTCTAACCTCTGCGGCACGCAAGCGTGGGCTCCGCACGTCGGTTCCTTCGCTACCTGTGGCTATGCTTACCAATCTTGTTGCTTACATAACCCCTTTTTGCACGGAAACTATCTGGAACATAATACAATATTCTATGGCATGAGGTGATATTTCTGCAGGCTGATTGGCTGGTATTCCGGGAACATCTTCTGGTCTAAGTATGGTTTGGTTCTAGTTACTAAGGCTGTAAGGTTTCGATTCTAGGCTTCGCTACAAGGGTATAGTTTATAAGATTATTATGAGTATACACATATATATATTATATATATATATATTATATGCATATATATATGCATATATATATTATATATACATACATATATATACATACATACATACATATATATATATGTATACATATATATATATATATATTATAAAAAATAATATAATATAGATATATATATATATCATATATATATATATATATATAATATATATATATATATATATAGAGAGAGAGAGAGAGAGAGAGAGAGAGAGAGAGAGAGAGAGGGAAAGTTTACGAAAAAGACAAAAGACGAAGATAGGTGGTGTACAAACAGATGTATTAGTATAACGCTCAGGAATAGAAAGAGTCTTTTACGTTTCGAGCCTACGCTCTTCTACAGAAAGGTACACAGAAAAAACAAGGAGAGAAACAAGGAGAGAAAAAAAGTGTGTGTAGTGGCTAACGATCTATCATGGTGAGTCATATATATATATATATATATATATATATATATATGGAGAGAGAGGGGAAGAGAGACATAGATAGCTAGCTAGATAAATAGATCGATAGATCGATAGATAGATAGATAGATAGATAGATAGATAGATAGATAGATAGATAGATAGATAGATAGATAGATAGATAGATAGATAGATAGATAGATAAGCCAAGGTAAAAATGAGTTACAAAATTTTCAGGGAATTACTACTGCTGTAGGTAACAAACGCCGTTTCCTTAAGAGTGAAACACAGATTGTATGAGGCTTGTATTAGAACTGTGATTAGAACCCTGAATGCAGAAGATTTGCGAAGACTAGAAAAATAAACTAACACGGTGGGTGCGTAATGTAAACGTGCATGAACTCTGGAATAAAAATGAGGTAAGAGAAAAACTGGGTATAAGAGGAATTAAGCGTTGCGTTGTGTGCAAGGGAGGAGGCTGAGCAGGTAAAGGCATGCGACGCATACGGATGATACATGCAAAAGTGTGGAAGAGGATGATACATGCAAAAGCTGTGGAAGAGGGAAATGAGAAGGAAGATTTGGGGCGATGCGAGTAAGGCTGAAATGAAGATGCTATATCTTACAGAGATGACACAGAGCTGCACAGGCTGGCGATACGCGGTAGTACAGAAGACCCATGCATCCTAATATAAGAGTATTCATTAAGGGGCAGTAATATATAAACGAGGTCTAATTTCTCTTCTATTCTCTCCTTCAGCGATGGCGGTTACTTTTAGGCTCTTAGCCTTGCAAATTTCAAGCTTCATCAAATCTTGTGGTAAGAAAAAAAAGCCCCCTATAAAGTGGTTAGTGTTAGGAAGGGATCCACTCGTAGAAATCCTGCCAAAGAAGACATTGAAGCATCCTAGTAACTGTCCAACTGATGGCAGGACGGAAGCTAGATGTTCCATTATGATAAGGATAATATCAAGGCCAGTTTTAAGCAATCAGATTTGTTCAAATTGGGTTCCGCGACACGAGAGCCCACTTCCCACCCGCCGCACAGGATCCAGTGGAGGATGCTATGATGATTTTTTTGTATATCATTGTGGCAAATGGTGGTGTCTCAAGTCCTCAACGCTTTTAGGCTGGGACTAGCGTACTAAACGAAGCATAGAATATCAATATTCAGCTATTATAATTCTCTAATTGGCCCCTGCGCTTCCTAACGCCGGCTCTGATATGTGTGTGTGTGTGTATGTGTGTGTGTGTGTGTGTATGTATATATATATATATATATATATATATATATATATTATATTATATATATATATATATGTATATGTATATATATGTGTATATGTATGTATATATATATGTATGTGTGTGTATGTATATGTATGTATGTGTGTCTGTATCTATGTACACATACACAGAGACACACACACATGCACACACACACACACATACACATACATACAAGCTAGAGTGATAGTAGGAATATTCATGAATTAACAAACAATGAAGTATTGCAACGCAAGCCAAAGGTGTTTAGCTTTGTGAAAGAGTAAGTCATGAAATACTACATCAGTTGAATATAAATTAAGATGCTTAAGTCGAACTTTAGCAACAACAACAACTGATGTGGACACTGCATTGCGGGAAAATGTTTGAGAGTAAAGAAAACTTACTCAAATGTGGGTTATACTTGAAGGCAAGTTCTGAGACAGTCGTAAGACCACTACAAGAACATTTTTTCAGTTGTCGGTCACTTGGATGTCATTCTTCCCTTTAATTCCATCTCTTCCCCCCACCACTCTCTCTCTCTCTCTCTCTCTCTCTCTCTCTGCCTACCTGGCTGTCTGTGTGTGTGTGTGTGTGTGCATGTGTCTGTCTGTCTCTTTCTTTCTTCCTTTCTTTCTTTCTTCCTTCCTTTCTTTCTTTCTTTCTTTCTTTCTTCCTTTCTTTCCTTCTTTCTTTCTTTCTTTCTTTCTTTCTTTCTTTCTTTCTTTCTTTCTTTCTTGCTTCTTCTCACCGGGTTACCGTTGCCAAGGTTGATGTAATTCATGTTACGATGATTCTTGTTTACTCTCGTCAAAATTCTTGTGTTTTCGCCGAAATATCATTTTGTAGATGTATAATTTTCCCCCACAATATTTAGTCCATTTTTCACGTTCAGAGTTCAAATTCTGCCGAAGTCGACTTTGCCTTTCATTCTATCAGGGTCGATAAAATAAGTGCCAGTTGAACATTGGGTTCAATGTAATCGACTTCCCTCTGCCAAGAAACCGCTAGTCTTGTACCAAAATTTGAAATCAATATTTAGTCCATTTAAAAATAATGAACCAAATATTATATTAAAAACTTCAATTTCCTTGTACTTCTATATAATTCTCTAATATTTCTAAAGTATTTAAATTCACGCTTTTGGTGGGAGATAATGAGAAAAGAGATATAACAGAAATATAGCTGCAAACAATTTCACAGATGAGATATCAACGTTATTTTGCTCATTTACCGAAAGATTCGAATGACCATAAGATATTCGATAACGAGGGTTGACCGAACGCCTTTTTAAGAGAGTAAGCGGGCTATCTGAGCAACGATGAACAAACATTTTTTTTTCCTGCCTTTAACCCTCCAACGCGGTGTATAGACCACTTATAGCTGAATTCCATGTCGCATAATTTTTCGCTTCTGTACACTCTGTCATGAATGTCCCCCTTTCTCTAGTTCCTTTTGTGTTGGTCTACGCCACGAGTTCTTAGACCTACCTCTCTTTCTATATCCATCCGGATTCCACTGTAAAGCACTTTTCGCTACATTTGGTGTGTCTTTTCTAATTGTGCTCCCAATCCACTTCCACTTTTTCTTAAATATTTGCTCCCTAATCGAAACTTGATTTGTTCTTTGCCATAGCCCCATATTGCTTATGTGTTCGGGCCATCTAATTTTAAGTATACTACGCAAGCATCTGTTGATGAATGATTGTATTTGCTTATTTGACTTAACTGTTGTTCGCCATGTCTCAGCCCCATACAATAACACCGCTTTTACATTAGTGTTAAAAATTATCCTATTTATCTTTTTTTTTTTTTTTTGCTCTTTTTGGTCAGTAAGTATTATTTCCTATTGGCTTCTATCTAGAAATCAAAGTAAATGACTACTTACTCCCTTCAAATTTTGTTTTGTGATCTGGACATCAATGTTTTGTAACTGACCTATTTTCCATTACATTTCAGACAGATTCAGTACTGAGCTGCTGAAGCAGAAATATCGTTATAGCAAATATTCTGCTCAGTACCACAGACTTACTTGTCAACTGCTTGACCGTAACCACTTGAGCATGTCCCTTTGTGGCTAACAATATGTGCATCACTGATCATCAGCAGGTGTGGTGGGGGAGCAACATAGCTATGTGTTGAGAGGAATTCTTTTGGGTTTGAATAAATGTAACAAAAGCAAAGTTTGACAGAAATATTAGCCATTTTTCATAGTTTCTAGGTGTAAGCTAACAGGAAATAACATTTGCTACCCAAGGGCAAAAATCGTATTACACAATGTTATCTACAACCGAAATATAAAACTGAGGCTTTTTGTGAGTTTCTCAATATACTATGATCCACATAAATCACGAGAAGAGTATTTCCGTTGTAACATCTTAACAATGAATTTTGCATCAAAAAAATTATAAAACATTATTTTAAGAGCTAAGTTTTGAGATAATTTTTTAGGGCAGTTAGCGTATTGGTGTATGTATGTAGCAGGTTGAGTCAATAGTTTTTTTCATTTTTGATTTCTACTCTTCTTTTTTTTTACTCTTTTACTTGTTTCAGTCATTTGACTGTGGCTATGCTGGAGCACCGCCTTTAGTCGAGCAAATCGACCCCAGGACTTATTCTTTGTAAACCTAGAACTTATTCTATCGGACTCTTTTGCCGAACCGCTATGTTACGGGGACGTAAACACACCAGCATCGGTTGTCAAGCAATGTTGGGGGGACAAACACAAACACACAAACACACACACACACACACACACACACACACACACATATATATATTATATATATATATATATATATATATATATATATATATTATGATATGTAAAAAAATACAAACTGTGACAAGAACGCATAACACTTAGAAGACGATACAACAAACACAGACAGGACATTCGAAGCCCTCAGTCTTCAGTCAAGAACCGGATCATCGTAGTAATTTCGGCTGATTAATCTTGAGATTACTAGATCCGGCCAGCCCTCCAGGAGAAACTAAGCAACGAGCATTAGAAAAACTAAGCTAGGAGCGTAGATTTCCTGGAAGAAGGATCGAATGCATACGAACACAGGGACAGCAAAACGGACGGTGCCACACGAATATAAAAAACAAAAAACAAAATGAAATACAAAAACAAGAAATACAAAAGCAATAATGGTAAAAACAGCAGGTGTCTTACGACTAATAACAGTGCAAACAAGTTTGGCTGGCGTATTTTGGAAAAATTGCCTTAACGGCGAACAAGGACAACGATGTTGTCACGGCGCTGGTCAGACGACGGGCTTCTTTCAGTTTCCGGCTACCAAATCCACTCACAAGGCTTTTGATAGGCCCGAGTCTATAGTAGAAGACACTTGCCCAAGGTACCACGCAGTGGGACTGAACCCGGAACCATGTGGTTCGTAAGCAAGCTACATACCACACAGCTACTCCTACGCCTACTGATGATGAGTAGTGAAAAAATTGCAATTAGAGCCGCTTTACGCTACCCGTGGAAAAAAGGAACTGAGTGCCAGGGCAGTGGCAAAAGAAAATAATGATAGGGAAGGCCCAGGAACTGACAACAAGCGTATGTCACAAAACTGGTTCAGACGTTTCAAGAAAGCTAACACTAGCCTCGAAGACAAACCAAGGTCAGGGAGACCTTCTGTTGTGGAGGGTAAGACCTTGCTTGAAGTGGTTGAACAACCAAGCACAAGCTTGGTCGGCATAACTTGGATTTCACAAAGCACCATCAATCGACGCTGCCATAAGCTCAGGCCTGTGGACAGACACTGTTCAAAAGCTCCTCATGAACTAACAAATGACCAGGCTCAACGACGTTTTAAAATTTGCAAACAACTGCTGGTAAATCCACGAGATTCTTGTTTTTGGTGTCGAATTGTGACTGGGAATAAAAAATGGATCTATTTTCGTAATCTTCATAAGAGAAATCAATGGCTTCGTTCTGGTTAGGTTTCAGAACCTGTTATCAAACAAGGGTGGTTTGGACAGAGGTCATGTTATGTATTTGGTGGAATTTCGAGGGGGTGTTGCACTTGGAGCTTGTCCTAGACGGTCATGCTGTGAACGTTAACCTTTATACTCAACAACTACAGTTAGCATACAATGCGTTGGAAGACTGCTTCTCAGCATTCGTCAATCGAAGACGCTCGCCCCCCCCCCCCCCGCAGCATGACAATGGCTCAGCACACAATGCCAGTGTGACCAGGCTCAAAATTCAGGAACTTGAGGGTCTTGAAGTGCTGCCTCACCCTGCCTACAGTCCAAACCTTAAACTATCATATATCATCTTTTTCCTGGTCATGGCTCATTTCCTGAATGGACGGAGGTTCAACAATGTGGACGAGGTTGAAAACGAGTGCAGGGAGTTTTTTTTCTTTTTACCTCTAAACGCTACCAAATGGTAAAAGCGTGGAACTGATGTGCTAGCACAACGATGGCAACAGACAATATAATATGATATGATATACTTTGATGGATAAATGTTTTTCTTATGAAATTTCTTTCAAATATTAATTAAAGCTGGAAATAAAACTTAGATAAACTTAGATATGTTTCGACCAGAGATTGGTCCAGGCCATGTCTAACTTAATAGCACCACCTGATAGGATTATTCGAATCCTGTTTAAGTCAAGTTTTGTTCAAGTAGTGAGTTCTTGTTGGGTGAGTTGTATCCAGTTTTGTTCAAGTAGTGAGTTCTTGTTGGGTGAGTTGTATCCAATTATGGGTGGCTTATCTGGTATTCTTTGAAGGAATCTATCCAGACTCTGTTTGAAGTTGATGGGATCCTTTTCCTCTTTGATCTCCCTCGGGACAATGTTAAATAGGGCAGGGCCTGTTGAGGAAAAGAAATTATGTTGCAGTGTACATGTATGTTGTGATCTTGAATTTGGCAGGGGACGTATAGCCCGTGGTCCAAGTCTCGGATGAACCTTGAAGCTAATGTTTAGGTCGTTTGGGTAAAGTTGGCGGTATATTTTCCACATCGTACAAATGATGTACCGCTCACGGCGACGCTGGAGGGAGTAAAGTTTCAAGGCTTTAAGGCGATCCCAATAGTCGAGAGCAGCCATGCCTTCAATTTGTTTAGTGAGAGCCCTCTGGGGTGACTCAATTCTGGAGATGTTTTGTCTTGTGTGAGGAGACCACAGTGGGCAGCAGTATTCAAGGTGTGGCCGTACAAAGGATGAAAAAAGTGGTATGATGACACCTTGTTCTCTGGACCGGAAAGTTCTTAAGATCCAGGAACTCATCCTACGAGCTGTATCGACCTTCTTGTTGATGTGTGCACTCCAACTGAGATCGTCATCAATAATTACACCCAGGTCTCTGATATTGTTAGAGGCTGTGAGCGGTTCCCCTGAAGGAAGAGAGTATGGTTGTTTTAGTGAGGAATTTCTTTCAAAATGCATCAGCTCAAATTTTCCCTCATTCAGTTGCATTTTGTTTCTGTCTGCCCATTGACTCACAGCATATAGGTCAGACTGGAGTTGAGTTCGGTCTGCTTCTTCATTGACGATTTGCTGGAGCTTAGTGTCATCAGCGAATATTTTCACTTTGCAGTGATGTACGACACTGGAAAGGTCGTTTACATAAATTATGAAGAGTAGCGGACCCAAAACAGTTCCCTGGGGAACACCGCTGGTGACTTTTGCTGGTTTGAGTGGACTCCATCAACTACAACATGTTGTGTTCTATTCGCTAGGAAATACTGAATCCAGTGTAGAACTTTTCCACGGATTCCAACATTTGCCAATTTTGAGAGTAGGATGTTATGGTCTACCCTGTCGAACGCTTTACTGAAGTCAAGGTATATGACGTCAGAGTTCGAACCTGTTCCCAAGGCTTTGAGTACATCTTCAATGTGGTGTAAGAGCTGTGTTAGACAGTCCCTGCCACAGCGAAAGCCATGCTGATTTGAATTTAGGAGTTTGTGGGTCTCCAGGAAGTCAGCTATCCTTGATCTTAACACTCTTTCAAACACTTTAATGATGTGGGAGGTGAGTGAGGACTTAAACTGGTATGTATGTATGTATGTATGTATGTATGTATGTATGTATGTATGTGAGCATCTGTGTGAGGGTATGCGTGTGTGCGTAATAATGGTGGAAGTGCTGTCTTTCAATAAAAAAGGATTCTCTTTTCATTAAATATTTTAGAGTCGATTTCGCTATTTAGTTTATAATGCAGAATGCATCCCTGGGCAATTGGGTATCTCCTTTTCGTGATTCTTTACTGTAGAATACACATGTTCAAAGTGCGGCATAACGAAATCAAACCAGGATCCGTGTGGTTGTAAAGCGAAATTTTTAATCTTAGAGCTATGTAAAAAGAATAAATTATTCTGGCTGGTTTAGGATTTGAAATTTCTGGCTTCATTCCTATCAAACTGACTTTACTTTTCTACTCTCAGCGCTTAATACAAACACCTGAAATAAATTGTGTCGCAAAAAAAACAAAAAAATTAAATAAAAATAAATGTGAACTAACATGCCTTATGTAGGGAGTCCTAAACATTTTCTTTTTAATCAACTGAAATTCCACGCGAATGACGAAAAAAATTATTGGCATTAATGCCAATTTTTATTGGAAAAGATAAGAGAGAGAACTCTGAAATTTAAATTAATTAAAAATTCAGTGAAAACACGTAGTGGAGAAGTTTCGTCAATGGACTGAACAATGATAACTCAGACAGGTTTCGTTCTTATCAGACTACCTGAGCGTACTTAACATGCGTTACAACAGTGGAGAAAGTGAAGATTTCGAGAGAAAAATATCAACTGAATAGACAATAAAAACAATGATATTAGAAATTTTCCTAGAGGCAGCATTATAAAACCAGACTTGTATTGTGGTGAAAAGAATCTTGTTATAGTTTTCTGTCACAAGACAGTTCTCATAACTGGATTTGCTTTTGATCCAAACATTGCTGATTTTGTAATGGATTCAAGGCACGTTAGGGTTTCTCGTTTTAATCTCTAAAAAATCGAGGCCTTGTGTCTATGGAGAATATACACATATATACACACTCACAATCATCACTAACACACACACACACACACACTCACATTGCATTGTAGAAGAATCAGTTTAGCCATTTAAGACCATGCAAAAAGCTGATATGTTCATGTATCGGTTATTATCTCCGCCAAGAAAGAATGTTATGTTTTCATCTCTGTTGGTTAGTCCGTCTGTCCGTCTGTGTGCAAAATAACTCCAAAAGTTGTGAACGGTATTTGGTAATGACACAAGGAACAGATGATGAAATTTTGGTAGGGATCTGGAAATTTTTATGGATTCTTGAAGGATTTTTCATTTGTTATATCTACTTAACATGATGTATTAGTGTTACGTTCTTTGATTATCTCCCTTGAAAACACGTTCATCATTTGGTGGCATTGCTGATTCCAAAGTATATTTTCGTTTCTCTTTGAGTAATTTTTTTTTTTGCCCACAAGGAACTCTGTGTTTACAGAGGGGACAAACAAGGACAGACAAGGGGATTAAGTCGATTACATCGACCCCATTGCGTAACTGGTACTTTATTTATCGACCCCGAAAGGTGAAAGGCAAAGTCGACTTCGGCGGAATTTGAACTCAGAACGTAACGGCAGACGAAATACCTATTTCTTTACTACCCACAAGGGGATAAACATAGAGTGGACAAACAAGGACAGACATAGGTATTAAGTCGATTACATCGACTCCAGTGCGTAACTGGTACTTAATTTATCGACCCCGAAAGGATGAAAGGCAAAGTCGACCTCGGCGGAATTTGAACTCACAACGTAACGGCAGACGAAATACCGCTTAGCATTTCGCCCGGCGTGCTAACGTTTCTTTGAGTAATTTTACTGGCGTATCTATCTCAAAGTGAGCTGCTTGGCGGAGGTCTGCGGATGATGACATGACAAGCCATGACTATTGGGATCGACTCAAAAAGCTCAGGCTTTACTCCCTCCACCGCCGCTGTGAGCTCTATGTCATCTGTATGATGTGGAAAATATTCCATCAACATTGCCCACCTTTAAAATTCGTCCGAGGCATGGCCCCCGTGTCATCCGTCCACTACAGAAATGCTCGTGTTGTAGCACAACACTATTACAGAACTATTTCGCCTCAATTGACCCTGCTCTCTTCAACATCGTGCCAGACATACATAAAGGAGGAAAGTGATTTCACGGCATTCAAACGATCCCTAGATTATTACCCCCAACAAATACCAGATAAACCACCAAAACCCAGATATGTCTCTGAAAACAATAACCCTCTGCTTGAATGGGCTACGGTTCTCCAGAGCTCACTGTGTATCTCTTCCAGGTGGTGCTATTAAATTTAAAATGGCCTGAGTCAACTTCGGCTGAAACTTATCTAAGTTATCTAATCTATACTGTAAATTTTAAATCAAAGCATAAGAACGTGGATAGAGGCTGATATCTTAACATTTTGGAAGGTCTTGAGTATAAAAAAAAAGATTATTAAAGATTTATATAGATCTACATTCAGAGTATGACTATAAGCTATTGTGTTTAAACCTGGTTTCTATCCTCAAACTGTTCCGTTTTGTAGATGCAATTTTTTTTTTTAAATAATGCACTCCGAAATTAGGAAAGTCAAAAATCTGCAACAATCTCGGTCCCATGAGTATCGGATAACGGATTTTCAACTATGAAAAGAAACTGATTGTGGTGATCGTAGTTTTGACGGTGATTGTGGTGAAAGCAGAGACAGTGTTGATGATGACGATGGTCAAGATAAGTATGGGAGGAGGATAAAACAGTATCGTGGTTATAATGGTGACAGGAGCAGAGTGATATGTGATGCTGAGATGATGATGGTGGTAATAGTGGCGTTGATGATTGTGTTAGTTGTGTGAATAGGGTATTGTAGTGGTTATACTGGTTGTGGTGGTGAAAGTGACTGTCAAGGTAACCGTCACGATAACGTCGATGTCGGTGTATGTGATTGAAGTGGAAGCAATGACAATGCTGCTGGTGGTTGTGGTGGTGGTGATAGTGGTAGGATAGTTGTACTGGTGATTGTGATATGGTGGTTGTGGTGGTCGTCATCATCGCCGTCGTCGTCGTAGTGCTGCTCCTGCTGGTTTGGCGGAGGTCTGCGCTCTCTGAGTGCTTTTCTAGTTTTGTAATAATACAGTTTATTATGAA
Organism: Octopus sinensis; assembly: GCF_006345805.1. Taxonomy (NCBI): domain Eukaryota; kingdom Metazoa; phylum Mollusca; class Cephalopoda; order Octopoda; family Octopodidae; genus Octopus; species Octopus sinensis. The sequence continues at coordinate 40,599,609 of NC_043005.1, forward strand.
GTGTCAAACAGTTTCGTCGCACTTCTGATAATCAGAGGCTCTGGACCCACCCACCCCCCGTCACACACACACACTCGAACTATATTATATAACGCGATTCTAAGATAAATTTAAAGTAGATACAGTTTTTAAGCCTTTCACCTTTCACCGTGAAGCTTCACACAGATATGTATATATCTTATTCCTCTCTAGGTAGATAAAATAATAAAGAGGTTGCTGTGATATGTTTCACGATTTGTAGAACCCTCATCAGAAGGTAACATCCTCTCATTCCTATCTCTACGAAGAGATCTTATAACAAATCGTTATTAAAATCACTCACAATCTGAAACTTAGCTGTAATGGCTAAACTAAGATGCATATCGTACGTTTGTCGGTAGCAGGATTAAATAATTGTTAAATATTCATGCGCAACACACTGTGCATTTGAAAATACAAGATTAAGGCTTAAAAACCATTTAACTATTTAACGAATTTGAATCTATCTTTAGTTTTCTAATACGCACTGTGTATAAGAAATACATTAATATTAATTATTAATAAAACAACTATTTTTACAATACATTTCTACTAATTTTCATGCCTGTATTTTTTTCCTCATAAGGCGTGGCTGTGTGGTAAGAAATTTGCTTCTAAACCAGTAGTTCTCAACTGGGGTCCATGTGACCCCTGTTAAGATTTTTGGGAGTCCACGCAACAAAATAGTAAATTGGGGATCCACAATAGTATTTCAAGGGCCCCTGAAAAAATTTTGATTTAGCTGTATGTATTGGTATATATTGCAAGAAACAGGTTTTTTTCTCTAAAGCTTTACATAAGTTCAACTTAAGTTAATGTGTGAAAAGCAAAATAGGAATTTGGAAAGAAGTTTCTATAAAACTAATTTCCAAACAGCAAATGGCTATGGGGTTCCACCAAAATAAAATAGTGATCAAAGGGGTCCATAAAAAAAAAAATGTTTGAGAACCCTTGTTCTAAACCATGTGCTCTTGAATTCAAGCCCATTGCGCGGTACCTGGGGCAACTAAAACCACGGGCCGACCAAGGTCTTGTGAGTAAATTCGGTAGACGGAAGCTGAAAGAAGCCCAGCTCACATACATATATACGCTTGACAACCGGTGTTGGTTTGTTTACGTCCCCACAACCTAGCGGTTCGGTAAAAGAGACTGACAGAATAAATACCAGGCATGAAAATAAAATGAAAATAATTCCTGGGATATATTTGTTCAATGAATCTAGTGATTCTCAATCAGGGTCCATATAAGATTTTGTTGTTAAAATTTATCTGCAAAAAATTACTTCTACTTGTACAATACACAAAATATTTTAACATTTTTTAAATACAATTCCTAATAATATTTAATTATAAAATTACAATAGGATTTTTTTAAACATTGAATGGCTATGAAGGTCCATCCAAGTAAAATGATAATCTATGAGAAAGTGGAGTCCATGAGCTAAAACTAGTTGAGAATCACTGGACTAGAACCTTCAAGGCGATGCCCCAGCATGGCTGCAGTCGAATGAATTATTATCGATTCTGCATAAATCTCCAACGAGACATTGTGATTTTCTCTTTTTAATGTACTATGATTTATCGCCACAGAAGTTGTTGTTATTATCATTATCATTTATTTCGTCTGCCGCCACGCTCTGAGTTCAAATTCCACCGAGGTCGACTCTGCCTTTCATCCTTTCAGGATCGATAAATTAAGTACCAGTGAAACGTTGGGTTGATGTAATCGACTTATCCCCTCCCCCAAAATTGTTTCCCTTGTGACAAAATTTGAAACCATTATTATTATTATTATTATTATTATTATTATTATTATTATTATTATTATTATTATTTATTTATTTATTTACTTATTTATTTATTTCGTCTGTCGCTACGTTTTGAGTTCAAGTTCTGCCGAGGTTGACTTTTCCCTTCCATCCTTTCAGGGTCGATAAATTAAATACCAGCGAATCACTGGGGGTCGATGTAATCGACTTACCCTCTCCCCCCAAATTTCAAGGCCTTGTGCCTTCAGTAGAGAGGATTATTATTATTAAAAAGGCGGCGAGCTGGCAGAATCGTTAGCACACCGCGCAAAATGCTCAGAGGTATTTCGTCTGTCTTTATGTTCTGAGTTCAAATTCCGCCAAGATCGAGATTGCCTTCTATCCTTTCGGGGTCGATAAATTAAGTATCAGTGAAACAATAGGGTCGATGTGATCGATTTAACCCCTCCCCATGAATTTTGGATTTTGTGCCTATAACAGAAAATATTATTATTAAGGCGACGAGCTGACCAGAATCGTTAGCGAGCTGGACGAAATACTTAGTGGTATTTCGCCTGTCTCTACGTTCTGAGTTAAAATTCCGTCGAGGTGACTTTGCCTTTCATTCTTTCGGGATCGATAAAATAAGTACCAGTGAAACACTAGGGTCGATGTAATCGACTCTTCCTCCAACTCCAAAATTTGCTGTCCTTGTGGCAAAATGTGAAACCATCATTATTATTATTGATATTAAAAAGGCGGTGGCCAGGCAGAAATGCTTAGCGCCATTATTATTATTATTATTATTATTATTATTATTATTATTATTATTATTTATTATTATTATATTATTATTATTATTATTATTATTATTATTATATTATTATTATTTATTTACTTATTATTTATTTCGTCTGTCGCTACGTTTTGAGTTCAAGTTCTGCCGAGGTTGACTTTTCCCTTCCATCCTTTCAGGGTCGATAAATTAAATACCAGCGAATCACTGGGGGTCGATGTAATCGACTTACCCTCTCCCCCCAAATTTCAAGGCCTTGTGCCTTCAGTAGAGAGGATTATTATTATTAAAAAGGCGGCGAGCTGGCAGAATCGTTAGCACACCGCGCAAAATGCTCAGAGGTATTTCGTCTGTCTTTATGTTCTGAGTTCAAATTCCGCCAAGATCGAGATTGCCTTCTATCCTTTCGGGGTCGATAAATTAAGTATCAGTGAAACAATAGGGTCGATGTGATCGATTTAACCCCTCCCCATGAATTTTGGATTTTGTGCCTATAACAGAAAATATTATTATTAAGGCGACGAGCTGACCAGAATCGTTAGCGAGCTGGACGAAATACTTAGTGGTATTTCGCCTGTCTCTACGTTCTGAGTTAAAATTCCGTCGAGGTGACTTTGCCTTTCATTCTTTCGGGATCGATAAAATAAGTACCAGTGAAACACTAGGGTCGATGTAATCGACTCTTCCTCCAACTCCAAAATTTGCTGTCCTTGTGGCAAAATGTGAAACCATCATTATTATTATTGATATTAAAAAGGCGGTGGCCAGGCAGAAATGCTTAGCGCCATTATTATTACTATTATTATTATTATTATTATTATTATTATTATTATTATTATTATTATTTAAAAGGCGATGGGCAGGCGAAATGCTTAGCGGCATTTCGTCCGCCTTTACGTTCACATTCTGCTGAGGTCGACTTTGCCTTTCATCCTTTCGGGGTTGATGAAATAAGTACCAAGTGAAACACTGGAGTCGATGTGATCGACCTAACCTCTCCTCACTAATTTCAGACCTTGTGCCTATAATAGAAAGGATTATCATTAAGGCGGTGAGTTGGCAGAATCGTTAGCTTTCCGGGCGAAATGCTTAGCGTTATTTCGTCCGTCTTCATGTTCTGAGTTCAAATTCCGCCGAGGTTGACTTTGCCTTTCATCCTTTTTGGGGTCGATAAAATATGTACCAACTGAGTAGTGAAGTCAATGTAATCGACTATCCTCCTCCTTCAAATTTCAGGCCTTGTGCCTATAGTAAAAAGGATTATTATTATTATTATTAAAAAGGCGGCGAACTTCAGAATCGCTAAGCACGCCGGGCGAAATAGTGATATTTCGTCTGCCGCTATGTTCTG